>NC_043979.1:44825483-45125483 GCF_902148855.1 Sphaeramia orbicularis | reverse complement strand
ACCACTAGACAGCACTGTGGTGTGACTTCCTGGAGTCGTACTACAGACCATTCTCCATGTGCTGCCTGAGGCCCTGAACACACACACACACACACACACACACACACACACACACACACACACACACACATTCCTCTGGCTGGGTGTATGACTCATGTGTTGACAGAGGTATGAAGTGGGAGTGTGTGTTTGTGAACGTTCTGAGGACACACACATCAGACCTGAGCAGAAGAGTGTCCATCACCAAACAGGAACCAGATCTGAACTGAACTAGATCAGATCTGATCCAAAACCATCCAGGTTCTGCCCAAGAAAACACACTGGATCTGCAGGCAGGGTTCTGTTAGTGTGGAGAAGAGTAACAGAGCACTGAGGATTCTGGGAGATTAAATAAAATAGAATAGAATTAAACAATAGAACCTAATAGAATGGAATAGAATAGAACAGTATACATATATATATATATATATATATATATATATATATATATATATATTTATATATATATATATATGTATTAGGCCTGTAACGGTACACAAAATTCTCGGTTCGGTACGTTTTCGGTTTTCAAAGCCACGGTTCAGTTTTTTTTCGGTTCGGTACAGGAAGAAAGAAAACCCCTCAAAATGTATTTCATACATTTGAATTTTTGAACATTTTTCCCCCAATTTTTGGACACAATAGAATATAGAAAAACAGGAGTAATATAATTCTGCTGCTATAAATCAAATAGAAAATAAAATAAATTATTAATATGACTAAATGTATTTTAAACATTAGTTTAACACTTTTCCCTGACAGGTAGTTTTGAACAAACAACAAAAATCTAATCACAGTTCTGTCAGTTCACATTCTGCATAAAAATATCAACCAAAAAATTCTGCATGTAGTTCAACATTAACAGGAGGGTAAACTGGTATTCTGTTTTAACAAACTGAAGAGCAACATTGACAACAAACTTAACCAAATTATTTATTTTAGGACAGAGAACAAACTGTTTAGGACACTTTGTGTACTCGTGTGTACTCGTGTGTGCGCGCGTGTGCACACGCAAGGTGCGATTTGTCTGGGGGATGGTTTGTTTGTTTGTTTGTTTTTGGTCGGAGCCGGGGGGTGCGGTCCGGTCCATAACTAACGTAACTAACGCTGGCGTGAAACGAAAGTGAAACTTCATTTTTATATACTTTCAACGTCCAACTCCGAGTTCTATTCCTCTGGTATACAGCGTGCATGAGAGACAGACAGACAGAGCTAGTGTGTTTTAGAACTACCGTAGCTCCCAGGGGCCACACAGCGTTCGCCTTATCTCCGTTTCTTTCCTCGTTGTTGTCTTTCACCGGGACCTGAAGTGATCCCAAACTGGACTGGACTGATGGTGGAGGGTCTTCAGTCTCTTCCTTCCAGGTTCTCATCATATATATATATATATATATTTTTTTTTTTTTTACCTTATATCAGCTGCTATTTCGTATTTCAGGTCGATGTATGCGTCCTTTAATATGTCCGTGTGAAACTTGCGCGTATTTAAAGTTCCGCATCAAACAATGTCTTTCGTTCCTTTTTCTTTTTCTCAACAGACTGTGCCGTTTCGGTACAGCTGTGTACCGAACCGAACAGGTGTGTACCGAAACGGTTCGGTACGTGTACCGTTACAGGCCTAATATATATATATATATATATATATATATATATATATATATATATATATATATATATATATATATATATATATGTAATATTGATCATTTCTTTCCTGCTACTTTTCATTATATTTGTGCAGAGTAACTAACACACAATAACACTGGGTTACAAAAAAATGTTTTTTGCAAGTTGTCTAGGTTTTTTCAGCTGAATTAGGACCATTTTGCACCGCTAAATCCAAAAATGACATCTGTTTTTCTCAATCAGGTCAGGTTTTTTTGCTAATTTGATTTTGAAAAATTTGATCTTCTCACAAAATTGATTACATTTTTGTGACTTTATCAGTTGATTTTTTATATAGTTCTCACCCAAAATAGGTTTTAAGAGAAAAAAAATCATTTTCTAACAGGATTCCTGTTAGGTACAATGGTGTATTCAGCGCAGATGTAGCAGAATACGTCAGGCTTATTTTTGCAAGATCTTCTAGTCGAAGCCATTTCATTCACCTGTAATATTAAAAAAAACCATTAATCATAAATTGACAAAAGTAAAATCTTCAGAACTCGTTTATTGCAAGAAATATGAAAGAATTTTGTGTCATATGATGTGAAAATGCCCATAAATGTAAGCAAAAATGTTAAAAAGCCAATATGTAGCATAGTTCAGAAAGCTGAGCTGACTGAGCAAAATGAATGTGATTTTTGGATTCAGCACCAAAATGATCCTAAATCAGCTCAAAAAACTGAAACAATAAATCTGTTGTTGACCAGTGTAATTTACGCTTTGGGAAAAACTAAGTATTCTGACTCTGATTCTTGAGGTCAGTTAGTGTTACTTTCATGCATTTTGATTTGCCATTTCTAACATAAATTTCGCCACAGGATGAGTTACCGTGGCGATTAACCCTGGTAAAAACGGAAAATCTAGGGTTAAAGCTGAGGTTATGGTTATGTCATACAGACAGGTTTGCAGTGGTTCTGTAAATAAAGTAAACTGGACTGACCCACACCACAGGACGGGCCTCCTGTTGTTGTTGTTGTATTTGTTGGTGTGTGGAAACCATGAAGCATTAATCTGTGGTGTGGAATTTCTGCCAGAGCTTTGAAGGTGTGGGTGCGTCCGTTTGGTGTGAGTTCACATATCAACAGTGTGTCTCAGAAATCGCTTACTCCGTCTTTAAAGGTTTTCGGTAAATATGTGGCGAGTGGATTTGTTTATAGGAAACAGTTTTACAGGAGGCTGCGGACAGAACGGGAGGATGACGAGCTGGAGTCGTCCTGGTTTATCAAAAATACTGTCAAAAACTCCGCCTTTTCCCAGAAGTCACATGATGTCTGGATGTATCTTTTAGCCTGCAGGCATTTCCATCAGATGTCAGAACCTCTGGAAGAACACATCGATAAACCTGTTTGTTCGTGTGACTTTTCTATTTTATCATTATCTCATCATTTACCCTGAGGTTAGTTGTAAAGTTTCCAATGAATGTGAAACAATCTGCGCTCCAATTCTTCAGAAGGGCAGAAAATGGACGGTCTTTGTTATTTTGACACTTGATGACATTTCAAGACGTGTTTCTAATAGCTTCTCGTATGACAAGTAGATTAAAGATCAGAGGAAACAGGCTCCAACATGTCCACGTCTGCACACTTCCACACAACGCTGATCTGTATTCATGCAGATGTCTGTGACTCATCTAAATATACATATACGTCTATTTTTACACTCTGTTGAACTCAGCTCTTAACCCTTTAACCCCTCAGACATGACTCCAGGTAACTGCTGCTGTGAACTGTCGTCTGTTTCACAGGGCTGGGTCCATCTAAATATCGATAGTATCAATACCAAGATGATTATTGGTATCGGATCGATTCTAGCGTGATGAGATCGATACTTTTGTTGCAGTTTGTCGTCTGTACATCCAGCAAATTATTTGAATTTCCTCACAGAGTTCATGTGAGCGCATGGATGGGGATTTGTAAAATTTAAGAAATTCATAAAAATTAAAAAAAAAAAAAAAAAAAAAAATCAATATTTCCCAATTCTTTGAACAAACGTGGTAGACCTTACCCCAAAGATGTTCCACAACAAATATCAAACAGTGGCGGCTGCTCGTCTTTCAGACAGGGGAAGCTCATTGTCGGCTTACATCAAAAAAATTGCCAAGTATATAAACATAAATTCGTCCCTCTGTTCCATTAGCATTGTCTGCCATCATGTGCACCTGTTAGATAGTTCACTCCAACCTAGCAACAGTAGGACTGATTTAACTATCTACAAAACGATATTAAACTCGAACAAGAAATGATTAAATTATGGAACTGAAACAAGAAAATGTTGACATTATGTTAAACTGAAACAAGGAAGTCCAATGAGTGTGTTTTATTTACAGTGCAAGAAATGAATTCAGTAGTGGTTTGTGTGATTTCACAGCAGAATGTGTGTTGGTATTAAACTGAACTGTGTCAGTGAAGGAGCAGATCTGAAAACAGCTGTCAATCAAACGGGATTCAGCCTTTGGACTGATCCTCCAATCAGCACGTGGAAGTTCAGCGTCCAGCCCGGCCGAACTCCGCCCACAGCTCCATTAACCCCCAGAGACGCTGAGTGTCCGGGGGCGGGACAACATGGTGGCATTTATCCAATTACTGTCCAGTTTAGAGTAAATGAAAAACCAGTTCCACTCAGTCCCATTGAAGTGCATGGACGCTGAGCGTCTACAGACAAATGCACTGAGCAGAGATGGAATGAGAAAACACAGACACAGGAATGGAGGAGAACACATCTAACACATCTGTAGTTAATGAAACGTCAACACAACCGCACAGATTTGACCATTTAATTTTCATAATTTTAGGGGAAGCAGAGCTTCCCTTACAGTCTGTGAGGAGTCACCTCTGATAGTCATTCTGACTGACAGTTTCGGAGAAGATTCTTGAAAAATTGTTTACGGACGGACACCAACTGATACCAGTCGTCCATCAGATCTTTTGGGCTGTTGGACTGAAAACCACAAAGAAAATGGTGTTTAAAAAAAGTCCAAACTGTCTATTTTTATAGTGAGTCAGTCTCACTCACTGCTCTGTGTTTTACCCCCCCCCCCCCCCCCCCGCCCCCCCATTCTACAGGTGGTGGGGGGTGAACTGAGCATGCTCAGAAGTCCTTGGAAAGAACAAGGTCTAACTCTATCAACACATTCAGAAATTTTTCTTGTTGAGCAAATGGTTGAATTCTTATGAGTAATTCAAATAAATCACAGATTCAGAGAACTCCCCACAGACACGTCAGGGCTTAAAGGGTTAATGTTTGTTTTAAAAGGTGGGAATACTGCCATAAACGACAGAATACACGTACACACTATGAGTGACTGTTATCCATGACTCAAGGGAAAACTGGAAGAACTATTTTAGAAACACTGGACCATAAATGATGATCACATCCCTGTAACACCGATGAATGTCTGTACAGTAATTTCACAATAAAGTAATTCACTCCCTTTCATGTAAAGGTGAGTGAGTGAATGTGACAGCATGTTATTGTGAAACCAGAGCATGATATCATGGGAAAATACAGAGATAGTTTCAGAACTAATTTGTCAGGATACAGTAGAAGCTGCCATCTGACCAGCGTTGTTTTTCTACTGAACATTTAATATTTTAACTGTGACACTTCAGTACACAGGAACTGCACCCCAGCGCTGAAACCCATACAATAAACTACACTGAAGATATTAACAATAAAGGACGTTAAAATTATTTTAGTTCAGGTTCCGTATCCCTTTCAGTCATAGTGGTCACTCCAGTGGACAGCTGTTCTCCAGCTGTTCTCTTATATATTCATGGGTTTTATTGTTTTAGTTCCATATCAGCCGACACAGTGGACACTAATACATCATCCCATTCACTGACATTCACACCATTACTGTAACTTTGCTGTTTTTCATAAACCTGATCTGCTCTCACATGTTTGAGTGTAAATCAATTGCTTGTTATTGTTAACAGACTGTCATTAACCATTTTTCTTAACCCTCCGGTGTCCCGTCCAGCTAGGCCCTTACTAAGCACCAAGTGTGCCTTTTGGGCACATTTGTGGAATAATGTCAAAAAAAAATTCATACAGTTTGTTTTTAATTCTTTTACACTTTTTTCTATTTCATCAACTTGAGCCGTAAATAAAAATACCAAATACTCAATAACTGTCACATTTTTTAACCCTTTAAATGCCGTGTTTGTAAACAAACCATTTTTTTGGATGCAAAAAACACAAAAAATAATTTTTTTTCAATATACTACAGAAAAAGTGGATCACATATTGACTTTTTTATCCCGGTATATGTCAATGATTAACTCCAACATCAGTTAATTTGCATTATTATTTTTGGCGCTGGGTCAAATGTACAAAAATACCAGCATCTGTCACCAAGTGTGCGTAAAATGCACACCTATAAATCCAACTATTAAATATGATATATTGATTTATTTTTCAGCTCTAATTTAATTTTATTTTAGTAAATCCAGGTCAGCCCTAATCATACAGATCAAATGGAAGAAATCGTGCGTCTTAGGCACACTTGGCAGACATATGCTAGTCTGGTCATTTTCTTTTGTTTACAATGTGCACATTTTAACTGGTGGCCAGAATTTTAAAGATCATGCAAAAATGAACTTTTTTTTTTTTTTTTTTTAATATTGTATGTTCTTATTCTGGTTTTTATCCCGGATTGTTTTTATCTTTTCTGGTTTTTATTGTGTTTTATTGCATCTTGTTTTTATTTATTTGATCTTACCTATTTTATTTACTTATCCATGCTGTTACACCGATGAATGGTGGAACACTGAGCACTTTTTGTTTTTGTCCTGTCTTTTTGTCCTGTCTGTAAGCGTGATCAAGTGCCTGTCTTGCATGTTTAATGTATGTGTTGTTGTAATGCCAAGGCAATCACCTAGACTGCAAAACAAGTCTACCTATGGGTATAAATAAAGTAACCTTGACCTTCTGAATTCTAACCTTATTTAAATTGTGCAAAATAATGTGAAGTTTTTAACACGAAGTGCAAAGTGTGCCTAAAAGGCGCACCCAGATACCAGAGAGTTAAACAAAGTTCTTTTTTACACATTATCTCCATAAAGTGAATAATAACTAATATCAGAGTATGTTAAAATGTGACAAAACACCAGATTAGCAGCATTTGAAAAAATGTATTTCACAGTTTTCACTCAGTATATCAGTAAATACATGTTTCTTTGCTTCAAAAATTAAATGCATGATGTCCAGCTGAGTGGATATTTTTGCAACTCCATGAAAAATAAGCTCATAAAAAAAATTTCCATCGCATTTTTTTTTTTCATGCCTAAAGAGGAATTAAAACACTCAATATCTTGATTAGGGTCAAAACATGGTATTCAAAATCTCTCTGACAGGACATTTTAGAGACAATTTGACCCACATTTTTACTTCTAAATTCATTTTAGCTTTAGTTGGACCATAAGGGATTATCCAAAACAAGGAGCTACTTTATGTTGAAATAAATGTTGGAATGACAACCAATTAAAGTTCTCTCTCTGACGGGACATGACTGTGTTTTGACCCATTAAGGTTCTCAGAATTCATGCATGAAAGGGATGTACACACAATTATGATCTAAAGCGGATCCGACCAGTAAAGTAATTGTTAAAATTGCAATTATTTCTCTTACGATGTTTCAGGTTCATATTTTTTCAGGTTCAGGATAGTTTGTAAATATAAACATTTTCATGTAATTGTACTTTTTTTACACTAAAACAAAGACAAACATTGGAGTTGTCATTATTTATAAGTTGTTATTATAGTATTTTATTAGTCCGACCCACTTGTATACATCTACAAAGTTTCCTTAAAAATGTGAATGACATGAACAATTTGACATTTCATAAGAAAAACAAGTGCAATTTGAACAGTATTCTACCTCAGTTTATCATTTACACATGTGTATTACAACTTACAGATCACAGTGGATCTACAAATACACAAAACATTTAATAACAGACAAAATATTGTTTAAATTTCACTTATTTTCTTCAGACTTTTCAGGTTGCTCCTATTTATTCAGGTTATTCATATTTTTTGTTTAAGGACAGTTTTTAGATGTAGACATTTTCCTGTGATTTAACTTTTTTTACACTAAAACAAAAAGAAACATTTGGATTTGTCATTATTTATAGGTTATTATGATAGCCTGTACTAAACATTTTGTGTATTTCTCTATATGTGTAAAAAAGTAAAATTACATGAAAATATTAACATTTACAAATTATCTTTAAACGAAAAATGTGAATAAAATGTGTATTTGTAGATCCGCTGTATAAATTGTAATGCGTAAATGATAAACTGAGGCAGAATATTGTTAAAAGTGCACATATTTTTCTTAAAATATGTCAGATTGTCCATGTTATTCACATTTTTTCGAGGATAAATTGTAGATGTAAACATTTTCCTAATGTAATTTTACTTTTTTCACTCTTAAACACAGAGTAAAGTTTGCAGTTGTTATATTTATAGGTTATTATGTTATTTTCCTAATCTGGCCTGTTTCGAAACTGTAAAAAAAAAACTCTACCTGTTCCCAGAAGTCACATGATGTCTGGTTGCATCTTTTCCATCAAACGGCAAATCCTATAGAAAAGAACAAACCAAAGAATGAACCTGTTTTTCATGTGACTTTTCTATTTTATCATTATCTCATCATTTGGCCTGAGGTTATCTGTACATGTGTAAATGACAAAATGACAAAGACATTTCAGGTTGAGAACTCTTTGTAGATAAAAGCATTTTCCTCGTGTAATTCAACTTTTTTCACTCCTAAACATGGAGTAAAGTTTGGAGTTTTTATTATTTACAGGTTATCGTGTTCATATTTTACTGTCTCAGATCATATTGGGCTGAATTTGGAACCTGAACTAGACTGAGTTCCACAGCCCTGGTCTATACATTTCTATATGTTTACTTTGATGTGACTCGACTTTGTGGCGTTTCGTGGTGCGTTTACTGTGCAGGAAGATGGAGGAGACGATAAACGCAGCCTGTCACGAAGGACACACTGGTACGGAGCTTCACTGATGAATATCGACCGCCTACTTCCTGCTGATGCAGCGCTGGTGAGATGTAAAGATTATTAATCCTTTTACACAGAGAAGAGATCTTTTACCTGAGAATGTCCCCTAAATGCTGCTGTTTTTCTCTCCGCTGGATCAAGTGTTTATGCATGGTATAGCACTGAGTACAGAGACACATTTAAAGGTGGTATACGCACTAATTTGACTTTTAAGTATGTGTAAAATGACCTAAAAACAGGGTCTTTTTAGGGAGTTTTAGTGGCTTCATGATTTTTTTTTTTTTTTTAATTATTAATTTATCCATTTTTCTTTCATTGATTTATTTCAAATATGGAAATGATACAAGCTTCCTGATTGCTATTAACTGATTTCTTTGCACAACATAATATAGAAATGAAAATTCAAGGAAGCAAAAAATAATAATGCACACAAAAAAGAAAAAGAGAAAAAGTCATATTTGAAAAGGAGAAGCATAGCTTATTAGCTCTGACCCCTTTGTCTAAACCAACAACATGTACATATATACATACATACACACACACACGTACATATACATATATATATATATACACATATATATATGTGTGTGTGTATATATATATATATATATATATACACACACATACATACATAAATACACACACATATACAAATATATACATAGATATACACATATACACACACACACACATATATATATATATATACATACATGTATACATATACACATCCACATATACCATCATATACATATATATACATACACTTACAGTACATACACTTACAGTACATACACATATATATACACACATACAGGGTGGGGAAGCAAAATTTACAATTAACATTTAGTTGTTTTTTCTCAGCAGGCACTACGTCAGTTGTTTTGAAACCAAACATATACTGATGTCATAATCATACCTAACACTATTATCCATACCTTTTCAGAAACTTTTGCCCATATGAGTAATCAGGAAAGCAAACGTCAAAGAGTGTGTGATTTGCTGAATGCACTCGTCACACCAAAGGAGATTTCAAAAATAGTTGGAGTGTCCATAAAGACTGTTTATAATGGAAAGAAGAGAATGACTATGAGCAAAACTATTACCAGAAAGTCTGGAAGATACTATTAAAGAAGAATGGGAGAAGTTGTCACCCCAGTATTTGAGGAACACTTGCACAAGTTTCAGGAAGCGTGTGAAGGCAGTTATTGAGAAAGAAGGAGGACACATAGAATAAAAACATTTTCTATTATGTAAATTTTCTTGTGGCAAATAAATTCTCATGACTTTCAGTAAACTAACTGGTCATACACTGTCTTTCAATCCCTGCCTCAAAATATTGTAAATTTTGCTTCCCCACCCTGTATATACATACCCATGCAAATACACTTACATATACATGTACAAATTGATATATACACTGATATATACATACACATATACATTCACATAGGCTTCTCTGCCTCTAATCCCTATGCCATATCCATGAGTAAAGGACAATAATCAGCTTTTATACACATATACATATATACATATATACATATATATATATATATATATATATATATATATTCATTTCATTGCACAACCTGTGTAATGACAATAAAGCCTGTTCTATTCTATTCTATTCCATCATTTCTGTTGAATCCAGTGGATGATTGTTGGTGTTAAATACGATCTGAGCATTAGCTTCTGTCTCAGATTCTGGACCCCCAGAACAGAACCCCCCCGGGGATTCACGGACTGGGACCATGACTGGCATAATCCTCCTCTGATAGATTTAGATCCTCAAGGCCAGAGTGGGGGGTGGGGGGTATGAGCTTGGGAAACTGGTGACACTGGGAGTTTGGGTTATCGTGGTCCTGTGTGCCATTTCTCCAGTTCCTTAAACTGGAATGCATGGGAATTCCACCCGTTTCCAGAGGTGTCGGAGCTTGACTTGTGTTATTTTGCGCCTTACAGAAAAACGCTGTGTTTGTTGTGGCTTGTCTTTGACCTTTGACCTGTTCGAGCCTTTGTTGCTTCCTAGTCTTGACTCGCTGCAGCGACAGACACACAAATGTGTTTTCTCTCCCATAGTGGCTGTGGATAAAGTTTCCATGTTGGAGCTTGAGACTCTCTCCATGTGGTCGTTCGCCGTCTTAAAACTAACAATAACTTCCTGATCAGTGCAGCCTTAGGGGACACACTGTTGTTCCTCTTGGAGGGGGGGCAAAATTTGATTCATACACACAGTTGGGATGTTTAGATGTTCAGATACATGAGCTGTTCTGCACTGTTTATTCCTGTTGGTCCTCTGGAGTAGCATCTGGTGCTTTTGGCCACGCCCCTTTAGTACTACTTAACCCTGGTCTCACTGGGTCACACAATCGTATGCTACGTTCACACTGCAGCCAAAAATGACCTGCACTTTATTTTTTGGCCATTTGTGACATATTTAAAATTTTATGACAGTCTAAACAGCATAAATCAGATTTTTCCAAATCAAACCCAGGTCACTTCCATATCTGGTCTTAAACTGGATGCATATGTGATGTTTTCAATCAATCAATCAAACTTTATTTGTATAGCACTTTTCATACATGGTACATGTAGCACAAAGCGCTTCACATCAAACCCCCCCACTCTCCCGCAGTTGCAACTAAAATTAAAAGCAACAAAGTGAAGCAATGTTTACAGTAAGAATTGAATTAACCCTCCGGTATCCCGTCCACCAAGGCCCTCACTGAGCACCAAGTGTGCCTTTTTGGCGCACTTGTGGGATAATGTCCAAAAAATTTTCATACAGTTTGTTTTTAATTCTTTTACACTTTTTTCTATTTCATCAACTTGAGCTGTAAATAAAAATACCAAATACTCAAAAATTGTCACATTTTTTAACCCTTTAAATTCTGTGTTTGTAATGTAAACAAACCATTTTTTGGATGCAAAAAACACAAAAAATGTATTTTTTTCAATATACTGCATAAAAAGTGGATCACATATTATTTGATTTTTTCAGCCTGGCATATGTCAATGATTAACTCCAACATCAGTTAATTTGCATTATTATTTTTGGTGCTAGCTCAAATGTTCAAAAATACTAGCATCTGTCACCAAGTGTGCGTAAAATGCACACCTATAAATCAAACTATTAAATATTATATATTGATTTATTTTTCTGCTCTAATTTGATTTTATTTTTGTAAATCAAGGTCAGCCCTAATCATACAGATCAAATGTTAGAAATAGTGCGTTTTATGCACACTGGGCAGACAGATGCTAGTCTGGTCATTTTCTTTTGTTTACAATGTGCACATTTTAGTTGGTGTCCAGAATTTTAAAGATCATGCAAAAATGAACAACTTTTGAATTCTAACCTTGTTTAAATTGTGAAAAATAATATGAAGTTTTTTAACACGAAGTGCAAAGTGTGCCAAAAAAGTGCACCTGGATACCGGAGGGTTAAAAGCTAAACTAAAAATATGAAAAATATGAACACTCACAGCGGACCTCAGGTCCTCAGGTGGACTGTTCCATAAAAACTGAATGAGGCCTCACCATGAGTTTTGGAGTGGACTCTAGGAACAGTTAAAAGATTAGGACCTGAGGACCTGAGGGTCCGAGAGGGCTCATATGCCAAAAGCAAATCAGATCAATAATAGGGCTAAGACTATTAAGAGTTTTAAAAACCAATAAAAGCACTTTAAAATGGATCCTGAAGCTCACAGGGAGCCAGTGCACAGACCTGAACACTGGGGTCATATGTTCTGTCTTTCTGGTCCTCGTCAGCAGTCGGGCTGCAGAGTTCTGGAGCAGCTGCAGCGGTGCAGTGGTCTTCTGAGGAAGACCAGACTAGCACCAGAGTTTTTAAAAAAAAATTTTTTTTAAATACTCCATTTGGATATCCAGATTTTAAAAAGTTGTATCTTTGAAGTGTTTAGACATAAAGTCATAGCATAAAAGACAAAAATATTAGGTATGAGCCAAAGTTTATGACAGGAGTAAATGTACTCATCTAATTTGCATATTGTGATGTCACACGCAGCAGCCATATTTTAGTTCAGTTTAGTTTAGTAGTTTCTTATTTTGTGGACATTTCCAATCAATAAACTGTATCAATAACAGTAACTACGATGAGCTATTTTTGTTGTTATCATTATATTTGTCCAAACAAATATACCTTTAGTTGGACCAGACTAGGGATGTAATGATTACCGGTGTAACGATAAACTGCGATAAAATCGCAGATGGTTAGTATTACCGTTTAAATTCTAATTATCATGATAACCGTGTTTGATTACCGCACTTTTCCATAGAAAATGCCTATGTAAAGATCTGCTTTTATGTCAAATATTTGAGTGTAGTTTTAATTTATTACAATTTTGATTTTCTATACCTAATATTTGGAACCAATATTCACTTTTAAAGTCTTTGAAAAGGTTCGTTCAGCATCTGTGTGTTATTTATGCAATAAATTATATACATTTTTCAAATTGGATTATATATATTTTTTTTGTGTTTTCTGTCCTTTTATGTTTTTATAGTAGATTAAAGTGAAAAAATAATAGACAGATGATATAAATGATGTTGTGCTGAAAAAAAAGATCCCAAACATGGGTATAGTAAACATTTGTTTATATAGTATATTAAGGCAAAATCAAAAGGACTGAAAAACAGACAAAATAGACTCAGACCACTAAGGGTTAATACTTGAATGTTTCTGCAACAGAAGGTGCATTGTGCCAATTATTTTATTTGGCTTTTTTGTTCTTGTTTTGTTTTGTTTTTTTTTTCTCAACACAACTTGGTTAAATTATTTCAGTGTGTGTATTAGTACTTTTTGAACATTTTGAGCACAATTTCAATAATACCGTGATAATAATAATAACCGTGATAATTTTGGTCACAATAACCGTGATATGAAATTTTCATATTGTTACATCCCTAGACCAATTGAAGAAAACAAGGGGTGGTCTAAACATTTTTTCCATGACTGTATCACATAAAAAAAAGACTCAAACTGCAGCTTTAATAACTCGCATCCTCTCCAGAACAAGTGAACATCCTCCAGTTTCAGTACCTGTTTTCAGGCAGGATGTGACTTTCTCCAGAGGGACTGCCTGAGCCCTGACCTTCATTTCTCTACCATCTGTTTAGTCACTTCCCCTGCGACGTTGGTGAAGAATCCATGTACATCTATTGTGCAACTGATTACACGCAACGGGGACAGAATGAGGCAATTACACGTCAATAACACGGCAGTAAAAGCACAGAACGGTCCAACCGCTGCCGCAAAGGAGGGAAAGAAGCTGATCTACTGAGCCAGAATTCAGAGCACGTGATTGGACGAGAGCCAAACAGTGTCTCAGTGTCCTGTGAGATTATACGGCTGACAGTTTGAGAACTCTGCACTGCTGTGAGTTATGACAGTGAGCGCAACTTTACAGCGAGTGTTGTTTGAGTCACAGGTTGGCTTCAGAATCTCACCACAGTAGTTGGATTGTTATCGGTCTCACTGGCAGCGGCTTCCTTCTTTTCATTTTAACTCCGCAAATAGTCCTGCAAGACTCAGACACTCACAATAAATCACTCATTAACACATCTTCTATTTAAGGAACATCCATGGTTTATGTTAATTTGAAAGACAAGGGAGTAGGTTTGTTTCTGACATTGGTGTGGACACAAAAGTGCTCCAAGGCAGCACTCCTGAAAGTTGATGGTTTTTTGCATTTGCGATCATAATTTCACATCATGTCGAGCTGATCAAACAAGCAAACAATCATAGTCAGAAACAAAATTCAGTAATTGACATGTTTATGAATATCTGAATATTTAAAGACAGCACAAGAATTGAATGCATTCTGCAAGGTTATTCTAATGACGAACACATGCATTATTACTGAACCACACCTGGGAATTCACAGCCTCTACTCCTCTACCTCCTTCTTCTACTCCTCTACCTCCTCCTTCTTCTCCTCCTCTACCTCCTCCTCTTCCTCCTCCTTCCTCTCTTCTGTCTGTCACCTGACATATATATGTTAATTCATGACATATGAACAGATTGTGGATAAACTGTTCATACAGTTTGATGGTACAGTTTCTGCCTGAGCAAAAAATGGCTTTTACTTTCAATTATTACATGTAATTTATTCCTAAAAATATGGATAAAATTACATCTAGAATCACATTAACAATCGGAGATTTTATTTTCCCCACAAATTTTATTTATGTGTGTTTTTTAAACAGTTGCTCTTCCATAGAAATGCATTAAAATAAGTAAAATAACTTTTAAAAAGTGTTTCTGTTTGATATTAAATAGTGTCTTTTATTCAGTATCTGTGTTGAGCCTCTACAGTTCTATAGCCTTGAACTAACTTACACTTTGACTCTTATAGAATCGTCCTCTGTCCAGTTTTCTTTTCTTAGACATCCTTTACATCCTAATTACTGAGCACACACGCACAGGTGCGCACATGCAAACACACACGTCCAAATGTGCATGTAAATGACTCTACTGACATTCAAATCTGTCTAGCTGACGTGACTCAGGCAGAACAAATGCAAATATACTGAAAACTTACATTAGCGGTCCAACTAGCAGGTTCCTTTGACAAGTAGATGGAGTGACAGCAGGGACGGCCAATCACATGTACAGTCGCAAAACCAAAGAGCCAATCAGAGAAAAATATTTACGATAGAGGCGGGACTTTTAGCAGAAACAGACTATTAACCCTTTGTGTGCCATAATCATTGACTAACACTACAGGACAGCGGTAGGACTGATAGTGAGTACACAGTAGTGGCTGGATGTTGGTGGGGACGGGTCCCTAGTGTCCCCATGCAATTCTACGGCCCTGTTTAAAGACCTGAACAACTGCTCAAAAAAGCCATTTCTGTGTAAATGTCTGGGACATCCTTGTGTGCTCAATGTGCCTTTGCCCCCCTGTTTTAAACTGTCTGGTCAGTCAGATCAAGCGGCCGGGGGGGGGGGGGGGGGGGGTTCATCAAGATAGTCGCACCCATTCTGTTATTGATCTCTCAACCATCTCTACCATCGGGGTGGAAAAATTTGGCGCTCATTGAAAGACTGCTGAGAGATCACTGGGAGATCGATGAGATCGTTGAGGGCTCCTTGAACATGCCTTGAGCATTCAATAGTTGCTTTTCCGTTGACTCTCAAATTGCACAAATATAACTTGCGCATAAAAATTGACCTAATGGAAAAACGACAATTTCACCAAAAGTCTCATTTTTCAATTAAAAGTTTTTGCGCTAGCAAGAGGTGGTTTTTTGGGCGTAGCGCAAATGGTATATCATGCAAAACTGCAATGGAAAGGCCTTTTTCAACTAGAGTCACATAGATTAAAAAAACGGATGTTGACGGACAATTTGTGAACATGTACAAGAGCAAATGGGATGTAACTTTGGAAAAAATCATGAAGATCGCTCATATTTTTAATATTTTAATATATCCACCCACATAGAGGTCCCATTGGAATGAGATAATCAACATTAACACCGCTTTACTTGACAGTAACAGGATGGTATGGCTGATCAGTGAATGACAAATTCTAAATCCAATCAGGTTTTGGAATCAGTGATTCAGACACTGTTGAAATAAGTACCACTGTGAACCGTTTAATTTATCAAAAATGTTCCATATCTTTGCATCCTGACCCGTGGATGCAAATGTTCACAGAATATAAGCTCTTTGGTTAGAGTGTGGAAACAGTCACAAGTCGCTTTTCCATTGACCCTCAAATTGCGCAAATATAACTTGTGCATAAAAATTTACCTTATGGAAAAATGACAATTTCGCCAAAAGTCTCATTTTTCGATTAAAAGTTTTTGCGCTGGCAAGAGGTGGTTTTTCAGGCATAGCACAAATGGTATATCACGAAAAACTGCAATGGAAAGACGCTTTTTCGCAACTAGAGTCAGGTGAATTAAAAAAACGGATGTTGACGGACGTTACAACAAGCGAAAAAGAAGAAGAAACTTGTCACGGTATGTGCGGACACACCAGGAAACCCAATCATTTTTAGTTTAGTACGAGGTAGAGGGATAATATATAATAATAATGAATATATCTGTAAATCAACGCCATATTTATGTTTGTCACCATGTTTATGGAATGACTTCTCATGTCATCTCACGATAATAAATAAACAAATCATCGCATTTGTGATTTAATGGAAAAACTGACATTACGCACTTGTGTTTTTTCAACATTTAGTAAATATCGGTAAAGTTCTGCGCAGATGTCCAATAGAAAAGCGACAATTGAGAGATCGCTTTCCTTGTCAACTGATGAGAGATTGTTTCAGAAATTAAGTTTATACAAAAAGCCTGAAATTATTTGACAGACTGGATAAAATGTGCAAATATGCGAAACTCATGATAGAATCTCATGACAGAAAAATGTGATAGGACATTTAAACCACCCTGCAAACTGCCTCTTTCAATATATAGGCAGCTATTTATACAACAGATTTATATAACAGACATTATTTTCGGCCTGATGAGGAAGTGACTGCCAACAAATGCTGGACATACCATTAGTCTGTAACTGAGAGACAGTAAACCGCACTACTGAGCTTTAATTACAACAAGAATGCTCCATCAAACAGAGTATACTTAACAGTAATGAAAAATACAATGAAGCCATTGTATGTGGACCAAAGGCAGGATAAGGAAGAGAGGTCACGGATGAGGTAGGGGAAAAAATAAAAAAAGAGTTGGGGGTTCAGGGGTCAGTGTTTTGGACGGCTGGGAAACACAGACATGAAAGCTCGACCAGTTTATTCAGGGAAGGAAAATG
Organism: Sphaeramia orbicularis; assembly: GCF_902148855.1. Lineage (NCBI taxonomy): Eukaryota > Metazoa > Chordata > Actinopteri > Kurtiformes > Apogonidae > Sphaeramia > Sphaeramia orbicularis. The sequence goes on along the minus strand of NC_043979.1, from coordinate 45,107,952 downwards.
TCAATTAAAGGGTCAAAGCACAGCCACATCTGATGCATAAATGAGTCTGAGTGTTAAAGGAGTGATATCTGGCTTTTTAAAATGGAATTCTGCATTTTCAAACATTTCCCTGTGGTCTCCATAAACTGTAAATGCTCTGCTTGGGTCTGAGTTCTTCATAAATTCAACTCCACAGGTCCATCTTCAACCCTGTTTCTGAGTAATGACACCACAGTAATGCAACAATGACACTAAAGATATTAACAATCAAGGATGTCCAGACCACTGTGATCTAAAGTGGATCACACCAGTAAAATACTATCATAAGTAGCTATGAATAATGACAACTCCAAGTTTTTTCTTTGTTATAGTGTAAAAAAAAGTATTTGAAGATGTTGACATTTAAAAACTATCCTTTCAAAAAAATGTGAATAATCGGAACAAATATGAACAACCGCAAATGTCTTAAGAAAAATAAGTGCATTTGCACCAATATTCTGCCTGTTACTAAATGTTTTGTGTATCTGTAGATCCACTGTGATCTGTGAGTTGTAATGTACATGTGGAAATGATAAAGTGAAGCAGAATGAAATACGAAGGATAATTTTATAAATAATGTTGATAAATCACTTAAGAACGGCTAAATACAGAGGAAAATACATCACAAAAATAGTCCTACATCTTTAAAGGAGTAATATTTTGTTGTTTTAAATGGAATTCTGCATTTAAAAACATTTCCCTGTGGTCTCCATAAACTGTAAATCCTCTGCTTGGGTCTGAGTTCTTCATAAATTCAACTCCACAGGTCCATCTTCAACCCTGTTTCTGAGTAATGACACCACAGTAATGCAAAAATGACACTAAAGATATTAACAATCAAGGATGTCCAGACCACTGTGATCTAAAGTGGATCACACCAGTAAAATACTATCATAATTAGCTATAAATAATGACAACTCCATAGTTTTCTCTTTGTTATAGTGCAAAAAAAAAAAAAAAATTACATTCGAAGATGTTGACATTTATAAACTATCCTTTAAAAAAAATGTGAATAATCGGAACAAATATGAACAACCGCAAATGTCTTAAGAAAAATAAGTGCATTTGCACCAATATTCTGCCTGTTATTAAATGTTTTGTGTATCTGTAGATCCACTGTGATCTGTGAGTTGTAATGTACATGTGGAAATGATAAAGTGAAGCAGAATGAAATACGAAGGATAATTTTATAAATAATGTTGATAAATCACTTAAGAACGGCTAAATACAGAGGAAAATACATCACAAAAATAGTCCTACATCTTTAAAGGAGTAATATTTTGCTGTTTTAAATGGAATTCTTCATTTTCCAACATTTCCCTGTGGTCTCCATAAACTGTAAATCCTCTGCTTGGGTCTGAGTTCTTCATTAATTCAACTCCACAGGTCCATCTTCAACCCTGTTTCTGAGTAATGACACCACAGTAATGCAAAAATGACACTAAAGATATTAACAATCAAGGATGTCCAGACCACTGTGATCTAAAGTGGATCACACCAGTAAAATACTATCATCAGTAGCTATGAATAATGACAACTCCAAGTTTTTTCTTTGTTATAGTGTAAAAAAAGGAAAGTTACATTCGAAGATGTTGACATTTATAAACTATCCTTTCAAAAAAAAAGTGAATAATCGAAACCAATATGAACAACCGGAAATGTCTTAAGAAAAATAAGTGCATTTGCACCAATATTCTGCCTGTTACTAAATGTTCTGTGTATTTGCAGATCCACTGTGATCTGTGAGTTGTAATGCACATGTGGAAATGATAAACTGAAGCAGAATGAAATACGAAGGATAATTTTATAAATAATGTTGATAAATCACTTAAGAAAGGTTAAATAAAGAGGAAAATACATCACAAAAATAGTCCTAAGACTTTAAAGGAGTGAGATTTTGCTTTTTTAAATGGAATTGTGCATTTTAAACATTTCCCTGCGGTCTCCATAAACTGTTTTATAAAGTATTTTATATATTTTTACGTACATTTGTCTCTATATATTTGAAATGTAAAACTTATTCTGAATTGTGAATTTTTCTATCCTACTTTGATGTATACTATTATGTATACATACTGTTCAATTGTTCATTGTTCAATTTAAAAAAAAAAGACTTCCGATGAACATTTCTCGACATAATTGTTTATCAGCAGCAGCAGTTGTAGTAAAAACTGAAAATATGGTTCAACTTGGAGCCCATTACCTAAAATGTTCAGTTGTTGGTTGAATGGGACAGAACAGCACAGCCAATAACATGGAGGGGGCGGGGCCTGAAGTGTCTCATGTGCATTTAAAGGGCCAGCGCTCCAAACCACCTTTCTGGTGTCATTACTCAGAAATAGGGTTGAAGATGGACCTGTGGAGTTGAATGAATGAAGAATTTAGACCCAAGCAGAGCATTTACAGTTTATGGAGACCACAGGGAAATGTTTTAGAATGCAGAATTCCATTTCAAAAAGCCAAATATCACTCCTTTACAGACTTAGGACTATTTTCGTGATGTATTTTCCTCTCTACTTAACCTTTCTCAAGTGATTTACCAACATTAGTTATAAAAATTATCCTTTGCATTTCACTCTGAAGTTCACCTAAAATTTCTTAAGAAAAACAAGTGCAATTTTAACAATATTCTGCTTCAGTTTATCATGTACACATGTGCATTACAACTCACAGATCACAGTGGATCTACAAATACACAAAACATTTAATAACAGGCAGAATATTGGTACAAATGCACTTATTTTTCTTAAGACATTTCCGGTTGTTCATATTGGTTTCGATTATTCACTTTTTTTTGAAAGGATAGTTTATAAATGTCAACATCTTCGAATGTAACTTTCCTTTTTTTACACTATAACAAAGAAAAAACTTGGAGTTGTCATTATTCATAGCTACTGATGATAGTATTTTACTGGTGTGATCCACTTTAGATCACAGTGGTCTGGACATCCTTGATTGTCAATATCTTTAGTGTCATTTTTGCATTACTGTGGTGTCATTACTCAGAAATAGGTTTGAAGATGGACCTGTGGAGTTGAATGAATGAAGAACTCAGACCCAAGCAGAGCATTTACAGTTTATGGACACCACAGGGAAATGTCGGAAAATGAAGAATTCCAGTAAAAAAAGCTAAATATCACTCCTTTACAGACTTAGGACTATTTTTGTGATGTATTTCCTCTTTATTTAACCTTTTTTTAAGTGATGTACCAACATTATTTATAAAATTATCCTTTGCATTTCATTCTGCTTCACTTTATCATTTCCACATGTGCATTAAAACTCACAGATCACAGTGGATCTACAAATACACCGATCATTTAGTAACGGGCAGAATATTGGTACAAATGCACTTACTTTTCTTAAGACGTTTCAGGTTGTTCGTATTTGTTCTGGTTATTCACATTTTTTGAAAGGATAGTTTAGAAATGTCAACAATTAATTTTATTTAAAAAAGCTAAATATCACTCCTTTAAAGTCGTCCTACTGCTGACAGTCAGAGGGGCTCAAAAACCCTGGGTCCCATAGACTTACACTGAACTTTTCTCTAAAAATACCGAGTCAATATTTTCTTTCCAGGATTCATTCCAGTCTTATTTGTTTTATTTGGATCATGTAATAAGTAATCTGTTGATCCATCTCTAAAAATTTTCCTGCATTAAATAGATGTAAGGGAAAATAGAAGATGTCAGGCTATGATTGACAGTTGGACTTTCTTGGTTTAATTAATAAAACATATTTTTTCCTGACAGACGGCTCCCCTGTGGTTGTGGTTCATAGGTTCCACTGACAAGACTGTAAAAAACCACTGTTGAGCAATACCTGATGAGCATTAGCTACCATTTCCTGAATCATTAAGTAACTGTTCACCTTTATCTCACCCCATAGTTACACCCCTTTCCATGCAAATACAGTCACTTAAGGCTCCAATAAGCCAATAATGGCAAAATCGTAAAGTAGCAGCTTCAAAGCAGGAGCTCATAAACCACTGGGCGACACCACAGTTCCTCCATCCCATAATTATAAACAGTCTACAGCAGGGCTGTCAAACTCATTTTGGTTCAGTTCCATATTTAGCCCAATTTGATCTCAAGCGAGCCACACCAGTAAAATAATGACTTAATAACCTATAAATAATGACAAATCCAAGTTTTTCTTTTTGTTTTAGTTAAAAAAAAAAACAATTAAATTATGAAAATATTTACATTTTACAAAAAAGATGTGAATAACCTGAAAAAACAGAAATTTCATTTGAAAAATCAGTGCAATTTTAACAATATTCTGCCTCGACTTACTATTTATACATGTACATTACGCACAGTGTTCCGTAAACATTTGGTAACAGGCAGAATATTGTTAAAATTTTGGAGTGTGGAACTAAAATGTGAAGAATTTCTACAATAGTACATCTCTTATCATTAACACAACTCCAGATCACAGTGGATCCATAAATGCACAAAACATTTAGTAACAGGCAGAATATTGTTCAAATTGCACATTTCAGGTTGCTCATCTTTGTTTTTATTTATGTATTTATTTGCATTTTATTGTGGAAAAAATTGTTTTGTAAATGTAAATATTTTCACAGTGTAATTGTGTTTTGTTTTGTTTTTTGCTTAAATTTTTTCTACATAATTTTTCACGAAGAAAATTTGTAGCTGTCATTATTTATGGGTTATTGTGTTGTTATTACCTCTGCCAGGAGGTATTGTGATGACTTTGCTTTGTGTGTTTGTTTGTTTGTTTGTTAGCAACTTTAGGGGAAAACTATTCCACCCATCTTTCCCAAATCTTCCCCACAGATAGGCCTAGGCCCTGGGACCAACCCATTACATTTTGGGTCAAGTAGGTCAAAGTTCAAGGTCACAACATCTACAATTTTCCTATCTCTCATCATTGAGCAATTTTAGAAAATTCATAAGAAATTCAAAACAACTCCGATTAGCCTCCAATTTGATCCACCCGTAGCTTAGAACAATATCTTGTATCTGGGACAAAATTGTCCACACCCACTGTGGAATGTGGACTCTGTGGACATTTACATTTAACACTGAAAATCCCATTTACCACACATTTAAAATTAGAACTCAACAAATATTGATTAGAATTGAATATAAATTGACATACATATGACTGGTACCAAGCTCCAACTTTGTACGAAATATCGTTCCGCTTCATTTGTCTTCCGTTATGCCCTGTTGACTTTTGTTATTTTTTATGCACCATTTTCAAAAAAATCATAAAAAATGCGATTTGTGAAATAATATGAAATTTGTTTTGCACATTCATAGACACACATGCACACCATTCAGAGTGCTTGGTGGAGGTTTGCGTTCTCTGAACACTTGTTTTTACTGGAGATCACATTGGTCTGTATGTGGAACCTGAACCAAAATGATTTGGACAGCCTGGACTGTTCAGGTTCATTTTTGCACTTTCATCCTGAGGGCCGGAATTGAACCTTTCACAAGCCAGATTTGGCCCCTGGGCTGCATGTTTGACACATGTGGTCTACAAGAAAAAAAAAAGATGTAGAAATGAGTTTACAAACTTCACAGATCACACATGTTCAAACTTTAACTGCTCTAATCGTTATTTTTCCCACTCAAGGTCCCAATGGGTCTATTTTAATAAATATATGAATCATCAGATATCTTAAAAAAAAAAAAAAAGATTGGAGAAAAATTGAAAACAGATTTATGTGTTGGAACTGCTATTGTTTTTGTCTTCTTTCCTCTCCCATTAATCCTCCCCTGGGGTTAATGTCGTGTCCAGAAACATGCTGCCTCTGTGTTTTTGGACCTATTATATTCCACAATTACAACATGAAACCAGTACTTTTACTTCAGTATGTTCTGTACTTTTGCTTAAAAGTCAAGGATCTGAATGCTAATTCTTCTGCAAATATATAAAGATCATGCAACTGAAACTTTAACTTAAATTCTGTTTTACAGACATTACAGTTTAAGATCCTGTTCAAACGTTCATATTCTTAGTTCAGAACTAATATCAGAACATTATTTTTGTGCAATCCCAACAAAAGTACTAACATTATTTAATAAAAGAGTGTTAAATAATAAATAATAAAATATAAACAAAAAAAGAACCTCCACAATATCTGCATTTGAATAAATACCTAAAAATATCGATACAGTACTTTTTAATATCAATTCAGTATTGTGAAATGAAATATCGCGATATATTACAGAACCGATATTTTCTTACACCCCTATGTATTACACAGTTTTAACCCAGTTTTCCACCTGGACGCAGATATTTATTCAAACGACATGTGCATGGATGTGAAAATCTTAGAATCCGCAAAAGAAAAATACCATGAGTGTTGTTGTCCGTAGGGGTGTAAGAAAATATCGGCTCTGCAATATATCGCAATATTTCATTTCGCAATACTGTATCAATATTAAAAAGTACTGTATTGATATTTTTAGGTACTTATTCAAATGCAGATACTGTGGAGGTTCATTTTTGTTGTTGTTTTTTGTTTATATTTTATTTATTATTAATAAATAATATAATAAATAATGTTAATTCCTTTGTTGGGATTGCACAAAAATAATGTTCTGATGTTAGTTCTGAACTAATAGAATATGAACATTTGAACAGGATCTTACAGTGTAATGTCTGTAAAACAATTTAAATTTTAACACAGGAACATTTTGTGATATAGCAGTAGATCCTGTTGTGATCAAATAAAAATGTGTTTAGTTTTTGTGCGTATTTCTAGTGTAATTCCATTCTTCCAGGAAATAATCTTTTAAAAAAGAAACAAAACCAATTAAAAAATACCGTTTAACAGTATATCGATATATCGTGATGTATTGTATCGTGATCCTAGTATTGTGATTTGTATTGTATCACCAGATTCTTGCCAATACACAGTCCTAGTCATCTGCACGTAGCCTAAAACTCTGCCCATGTGGTTTACACAAGACAAACACTACTTCCTGGTACCTTTAAAACCTTCAGGCACAAAAAGGTTAATTTCCCATTATTGTCTTTGAAACCTGTCCTCGGTGAGTCTGAATAGTCAGAGTTGTCTGGACTTGTCATTGAACTGGAGCAGGAGTTGAAGGCATGCAGAGTGGAGCGCAAGGCCTGAAGTTAACCCCCTAAACGCTTCCCCAAAAAAAAAAAAAAAACCCAAAACTTTTCCCTTCGGACTCAACATTCCACAAACCACATCTATTTTTCCTTACATAGTAGAAAACAGTGACAGCAGCACTTTGTTAAATCTCCTTGTGAATACATATAAATCTATTATTAATTCCCCAGGATCTGCATCTGCGTACTCCCAGGAATATTCTTCTGTGAATCCCTTTAGCAGCGTTTTAGCATCTGCTGAGGCGATGCGCAGTTAGAACATTAACATTGGAGTTGGGAGTAGCCTCAAACTCTTTAGGTCAAACAGTAGCTTATGGGATTTATTCAACCCCCACACAGAAAAAAAAGGCTAATTCTCACAGACTGTGCCAAGAAATCTGCTTTTTGCGAGAAGGTGAAATGTTTCCGTAGGTCTGTTTTCTCGGCTATGATCAACCTGTCAAAGTAAAATCACCTTCATTCCAAGGTTATAACAGTTTTGGATTTTAATTATGGTTTAGTTTTATTTAGTTTTGACCTTTTTTTTCTTCCTCTAATTCAGTTAGTTTGAATTAATTTTTAGAGCAGGTTTGCTAGTTTTTATTAGTTTTCATTTTCTTCTAAATGCTTAGTTTTAGTTTCTTTGTATCTTTTCTCTTCTCTGTCGTCGTATTCAAATAAATCCCAGACAGGACTCTGCTGCTTTCTCCCAACTTTAGTCTCCATGTTTCCAGGTAGAGTGGGGACCAGAAGACAACTGGAAACCACAAGTGATGGACCGTCGAGTGTCGTATGGTGCCGCTAGCTACAATTGCTAGAGCGAAATAAATCGCTTTCGTATCAATCCAACATTGACAAAGATGAAAACGAAGGGAATTTTATCTGTAATTTTTATACGTTTTATTTAGTTTTGTAAGCACACATTAAAGTTTAAGTTAGTTATGTTTTTTTTCTTTTAATTATAGTTGTTATTTATTTCAGTTAACGAAAATGTTTTTCAATTCTGGTTTTCGTCATTTCGTTAGTTTTCATTAACAATAATAACCTTGCTTCATTCACGACTGATTTGCTTTGATGTAATTGAACACAATTACAATAACCTCCTAAGACCCAGGCAATGTTATTATCATTAACGAAAACTAATGAAATGGCAAAAACTAGAGTTGTAAAAACATTTTCGCTAACTGAAATAAATAAAAACTATAATTAAAAGAAAAAAAAAACAATAACTAACTGAAACTGTATTGTGTGTTTACAAAACTAACTGAAACGTGTAAAAATTCTGGATAAAATTCCCTTCGTTTTCGTCTTTGTCAATGTCAGATTGATACGAAATTGATTTATTTCCCTCATGCAATTTTAGCTGCTGGCACCATATGATATTTAAGGGTCCGTCACTTGTGGTTTCCAGTCGTCTTCTGGTCCCCACTCTACCTGGAAACATGGAGACTAAAGTTGGGAGAAAGCAGCAGAGTCCTGTCTGGGATTTATTTGAATAAGACGACAGAGAAGAAGAGAAAAGATATAAAAAAAACTAAAACTAAACTAAAACTAAGCATTTAGAAAATAACAAAAACTAATAAAAACTAGCAAACCTGCTCTAAAAATGAATCAAAACTAAGTGAATTAGAGAAAACAAAGTCAAAACTAAATAAAACTAAACTATAATGAAAAATCCAAAACTATTAGAACCTTGGACTCAGGAAATATCAGCAAAGTACAAGTTTTTTTTTGTGTTTTTTATTAAATAAGTGCTATACTGGAAACATCATGATGCAACATGTTTTTCAGATGCAGTTTTTAACATTTTTTATGGAATGTCCTTTGTGATGGACAGTTTTCTTGTCTTTTTTTTTTTTTTTTCTTTTGTATAAAGTTGTGAAACTCTTGTCCACAAATATGTGACAGAAAACCCGTAGCTGGGTCTGAGGAGGTTAAGACTCAGTTTTTTTGATTTTCTAACAAAAGTCACCTTTGCACTTTGGCGATTCTTTGACATTTAACCCGTTTCTTAAGGGGACACACTTTGGTTATTTGCACTCTAGATGTGACAGGCTGGTGTTAGGCCTTGCTCATTGGCCCGTGGTGGAAAAGCAGCTGGTGACTCACCTCCTCAGGCTATAAGGAGGAGCTACAACGCCAAGGCTGAGCAGAGACACAAACCCACAGAAGCAGTCTCCCATTTGAGAGAATTACTTCCAGACTTGCTCGTAACTTTCACAGACCTGACACTGACTCTCCACTGCTTTTGTTTCTGCTTCTGGAACACAAGAGAAAGGACTGAAAAGACTACAGAGGATTAAACCAAAGACGCTTACAACCAAGAAACTTGTTTGGCAAGATTTTTTTTTCTCCATGCGATTTGAAGATAAGGGCTCTTGTTGCAGCTTGAAAGCTTGAAGGGTGAAGCGTCTGTTGCTCTGTGAAACTTTTTCTGTGACTAATCATTCTTTTCTGGAACAACTATGAGTGCGGTCTTGGAAATCGAAACGCACCAGCTCATTGAAGAATGTAAAGCCACACACGTTCATCTGTATAAATTCTATGCAGCGATCATGATTCTGATTTTTATCTTGGCGCTGCCTCTAAACGCATCTGTCCTCCACCTCTTCATATTCAAGCTGAAGTTCTGGAAATCCAACAGCAATAATATTTTCCTGTTCAACCTGGTGTTAGCGGACATTCTGCTGCTCTTCTGTTTGCCCATAAAAGCACACAACTTCATAGAAGGAGAAAGGAGGAGCAGCAATGATGTGGTTTGCAAAGCCATGCTCTTCATGCTGTTTCTGAACCGAGGAGCCAGCATCGCCTTCCTGACGGTGACTTCCATCGATCGGTATTTCAACGTCGTCCACCCCGGACGCAAGAACCTCCTGAAGGCTCTGAAGAAATCTCCTCAGATCTCCATCATCATCTGGATCCTTCTTCTGCCTCTCACCATTCCCACAATGCTCCAGAACTTTGAGTGTTGCAACAGCCACGGGGCGGATGACAATATAACCCGTTCAGATGCTTTAATCAAGGTAATGCACTGGGGTTTACACCGAGGTTATTATCGTTAACGAAAACTAACGAAATGATAAAAAACTAGAGTTGTAAAAGCATTTTCGTAAAGTGAAATAAATAAAAACTATGATTAAAAGAAAAAACCATAACTAACTGAAACTGTATTGTGTGCTTACAAAACGAACTAAAACTTATAAAAATTATGGATAAAATTCCCTTCGTTTTCGTCTTTGTCAATGTCGGATTGACAGACTGATGTCATTAAATCGCATTGTATGTCACGCCAGTTCTTACGGCATTCGGCGTGCTATACGTACGCATGTTCATCCTTTCATATGTTATTCAACGCCATTTGATTGCGTGTCAATGTACGCCAAGATCTCCGGTTTACATATCCATAATTGCTAACCCTAACCACGCTAATTGCATGGTATTTTACATGGCATGAACAGACACACACACACACACACACACACACATACATATACATATATATCATACTATAATGCACATTTCTTGTCCATCCAATCGATGTTGCAGCACAGGAGGGTGTCATGCTATCATACAATGGCACCATGGGTACAATGCCGCTAGTGCTTACAATGCGTACATATAACACACCAATTAAAAGTGGCATGTTATCTGTACGCAATTCATGACATCACGTTGCATTTATACATGTAATATATGTCTTTCCTGCAGCTCTAGTCTGTTGTTTGGTTCGTGTCAAGTATGAGTATTTGTAAAGGCATGACCACGACACCTACTTATACCACTTAAAAGATCATTTACTGGGGATTAGTCAGCTGTTTTTTTTTTCCATTTCCAAAGGGGTCTCATTAACAGGCTCAAACCAAAATACCTCTAAATACAGTTGAACAAACCCACAACCAATCAGGGCAAAGACACATACTGGGAAATCATGGGATAACACATTTCTGGTCAGTTAAGACTATGAAGAGAACATTAAATGCAAAAGAGACCTGATAATATATTTTTGAGCCAGTAAAACTCATACACACAGGTTTATGTGATGAATAGGGATGTCCGATATTGGCTTTTTTGCCAAAAACCGATATGCCGATATTGTCCAACGCTTAATTTCCGATTCCGATATCTACCGATATCGCTGCCGATATATGTGGGATATTAAACTAATTTTAGGTAACATCACATATCTCCTGTCATGGAATTAACACATCATGCCTAATTTTACTGTGATGTCCCATTGGATGCATTCTCAAATGCAACAAGGCTTTCAAAATGTAAACACTGTCTGTGCAAAGAATACATACTTCAACTTAACTCTTTCCCTGCCAGAGCATTTTCCACTGAGTTGGTAGCCAGCGCCAGCCTTTTTGGTCATTTTCACTAATCTTTGGAGGCTGACTGAAAATGTTGTGTTAGGTGTTAGATCTGTAAATAATTATATGGACATGTAGTTATTTATCTATGTATGAATTTATGTATTTATTTATTTCATACTAAAGCCAAATCAAACAGTGTCTTACCTGTGTCCCTGCTGACATTCTACAGCTGAATCTGTTCTGTGTCCACATTCAGAATCTGAACTCACTCTAACAGATAAACACTAGCTGTCCTTTCTCTTGTTCCATGTCTGTGTGTCTGTCTTCTCCTTGAATGTCCTCTATAAATGTCTCTTTTCTCTTCCTCCTATCTGTCATTTTCTCCGTGTCGCTCCGTGCCCCCGCCCCGCACCTCCGTGTCGGACCTGAGCCGCTCCGTGTTTCCCGTGTTCCGTGTCCGTCTCCCTCACCTTCTATTTCTCCGTTCCTGTCTCTAAATGGTTCTTCTGTAGCTCCATCACATATTGAATTGTCAGACTCTGTCTCCATAATCATCTTTAAGGCTTTTGAAACTGCGCGCGGTTCCTGCACAGTCTGCACTTCCTCATTCAGTGACTGCCGCTGGATGCGTTGCCATGGGATACGGAGACTCCAGTGCAATAACATTAAACCCGGTCCGTCATTTTTCCGAAAAAGCTGCTTAATTGTTTGTTTCTGGACTAAGGAAAGTAATTCACACGATCCGCAACAGCTTCAACTACAGTATAACAGTGAAAACACGGAGTGACACAAAATCTCGTCATTGGCGAAGAAAGAGTTAAGTTGTGGAAAAAATGCCATATTTATTTATTTTCTCTCCCTCCTTCCATGAGTCTATTACAGTGTGGCAACTCTACTGTACAGTTTTGAAAACTGCACATTTCTTTCAGCTACAAACAACGCTTCATTTATGCGTCGGTAAATGCCGGTGAGATCAAGGCATTATTTTATCGGTTTTAATGATAGGCAAAAAAAACGATACCGATATTCACCGATATTACATTTTTATGCCAATATCGGGCCGATAATATCGGTGGGCCGATATTATCGGACATCCCTAGTGATGAATATGCACTATATGGACAAAAGTATGTGGACACGTTGAATTCAGGTGTTTCTTTTCTAACAGGGCTCTGGGATATAAAACAATAATGACTAATGTCAGAATAGAGCAGTGGTTCCTGACCTTTTTTGGCTCGTGGACCCCATTTTAACATGACAAATTTCTGGTGACCTCGGATTTTTTTTGCTAGTTAATTTGTTTTTGATTATGTAATAATTTGCTATACTATGTTGCAAATAAACGTTAATTTTAGAGGACATTTAGTCTACATAATGTATATTATTATGGACGGAGGCAATAAATCCTGGTGTAGATTACTGCACAAAGTGAGAATTTGATTTTCCTTGGTCAGGATATGTATAGTCAGTCCAGGTTGGATTTACAAGGCTGACAATTAATACTGAACAAACAAGAACTCAAACTGTGAATTATGAAAGAGCTGCAGCATCTGAAACTGACCACAATGAACATTTGACAGATAAACAGAACCACAGTGCTGCAGTTTCACAACCACAGTTTGTCATGTCTGTTACAGATTAGGATTGTCTCTGTCAACTCACCATATATATTTTTAGTAGTAAGTTTTTATTCTTATCAGTTACTAGAAATTTCAGGCGACCCCACATAGGGTCCCGACCCCAAGGACGAAAAACACTGGAATAGAGTTTTATATTATGGGATAAATATCATCAGTTTTGTTTAAATTGTTATCGTTGCTTCCAAATTGCCTCAGAGATGTATTTTACTTCATTTCTATCGACACTGATTCGTTTTTTTAATCCATGACTATGATTTTAAATGTTCTATCTCTAAATTTCTGAAATATTTTTCATGCTCTGACTGTAAATAACAATTTTCTAACACAACTAACCATCTCCCATTAAACTTTAAGGAAATATTGATGTTTATAAACTATATGGACAAAAATATAGGGACACATCATGTGTACAGCTGTAAGATGTCCTATTCATGAGGATTTGAGATAAAAACATCAACACTCTGTTAAAATCTTGACTTTTCATATATTATACTGATAGGAAGATAAAGGATAGACTGTTATGTGGAGAAGGGGTGGGATTAAATAAGTTCTACTTCCTCCCACTCCTTTTCGAATGTGTAAATGAAGTCATGTATATGTGTAAGGTTTTTTTGTTTTTTGTTTTCTTCCGTGACTTCTTACTACCTGCTTTATTTCTAAGGACTAACTAAGATTACTTTGTCTTGTTGCATATTCCAAATAAACTAAACTAAAAAAAAAAAAAAAAAAAACTTAGGCTCCAAGTGACCCCCGTGACCCTAGTGAGGATAAAGCGGATTCAGAAAATGAATGAATAAAATTTCAATCTGTCCTAGTAGGATTTGTCCTAGGACAAACTAAAATTCCTATCTGTCCTAGCAGGATTACGAATCCTACTGGATTTCAATCTCTACTGTGATATATATATATGTTTTATTTTTGGTTTTTTTTGTTTCCTTCCATGACTTCTTACTACCTGTTTTATTTCTAAGGACTAAGTAAGATTACGTTGTCTTGTTGCATATTTGAAATAAACTAAGGAAAAAAAAAAAGTTTAATGGGAGATTTAGATAGTTAGTTGTAGTAGAAAATTATTATTTACAGCCTAATAATGAAAAATATTGTGTTTAGACATTGTGAGGTAGAACATTTACAGTCAGTCATGTCAACATAACAAAGTGGTTTAGTTTCACTTTTTTATGTTTTTGCTTGTTTGTTTGTATGCATTGTTGTTGAATTTGTTCTGTAGGATAGGCATTAATAGAAGCATTCTGCTTCTGTCTGGGCCTTTTCAGTCACTAACCTGTTGGTAATGTTTGGAGTGTTGACACTGGTTGTATGTGATGACTGAACAAAGAATTTCATCATCATCAACATCATGGATTTAAAAAATAAAAAAACAAAATCAATGTTGAGAGAAATTAAGTCAAAACAATCTCTGAGGCATTTTGGAAGCAAAGATAACAATTTAAACCAAACTAATGACATTTATCCCATAATATAAAACTATATTATAACATTAGTCATTACTGTTCTGTATCCCAGACCTCTGTTAGAAAAGAAACACCTGAATTCAACGTGTCCACATACTTTTGCCAACATAGTGTAGCTCACCTACAAATAGTTTTACACCCGAGAAAAGCCTCTGATTTGATTGCAAACTAATTCTTTAATAATAACACAAACTAATGCAGTGCTGACTGACATCTACCTGTGTTTTAACCACCCATGTGTGGCTTAAATCACTGTAGCTGCGTTATTTTCATATTTGCGGGTGAAGTTCCTGCAAAAATACAGAAGTGTTTCTCAGCCCTGTGTAATACCAGTGATAAGGCTGTAAATAAACATAAGTGCGTGATAAAATAGGTGACAGCGTATGTGTACCAGAGATTATGTGATTGATAGAATGATATGAGCGACACTTAGCTGTTGCCAGATTAAACGGCTATTTTTACACAGACGGAACAGAGCTGCTAAATGTGGACGTGTCGAAAATGGAATGTGTGAAACCGCACAAGGCATGATTCAATCCAGCTGTTATCTCTACAGACCATGGGTATACAGTGGTGTGCAAAAATATTACAACACTTGTCAAATCTGAAGAAATTGGTGATTAATTTTTTTTTTTTTTCCCCAGAGCCTGAATTTCACCTTTTTTTGCCATAAATACCAATAAAGGCAAAGGGACTGAGAATATTTCCCCAATAAATTTAGCATTCCAGTCCTTTTTTTTTTTTTTTTTTAATTTTACTCTAATATTTAGTTTGCAGCGGCAACAATCTAAGGCAGGGGTGTCAAACTCATTTTAGTTCAGGGGCCACATACTGCCTGATATGACATAAAGTGGGCCAGACCAGAAAAATAATATAAATAATAGGATAAGAGCTTTTGAGTGAAAAAAAGTAAAATTCCGTGATGAAAATGTTTACATCTATGAACTGTGCTCGAACATAACATGAACAAATACACTAAAAAAAGTTAAGGATACCTAATTTTTTTGAGTCATTTTTTTTGTCATTTTTGCCATTTGTAAATCAAACTATGGTCATTAAAAAAATGTGTTTCAATTCAAGAGTCACACACAAAAAAGTAAGACGCGCTGTGCAAGAATCCCAACTGAAAAAAATAGCCCAAAAATTAAAAATATCCTTAACTTTTTGTTTGCAGTGAATGAACCTGAAAATTCCAAAGGTACTGAGAATATTTCACCTACAAATTTATCAGTCCAGTCTTTCTTTGTACATTTTACTCTAATATTTAGTGTGCCCCCCCCTCCCCCTGGCAACAATCAAAGGCAGGGGTGTCAAACTCATTTTAGTTCAGGGGCCACATTCAGCCTAATATGAAATAAAGTGGGCCGGACCAGTAAAATAATATAAATAATAGGATAAGAACTTATAAATAATATCAACTCCAAAGTTTTCTCTATGTTTTTGAGTGAAAAAAAGTCAAATTCCGTAATGAAAATGTTTACATCTACGAACTGTACTTGAACGTAACATGAACAAATACGAACAACCTGAAAATTCTGAAGAAAAATAAGTGTAATTTTAACAATATTATACCTCAGTTTATCATTTATACACGTGCATTACAACTTACAGATCACAGAGGATCTACAAATACACAAAACATTTAATAATAGACAGAATATTGTTAAAATACTACATACTTCTCTTAAGACATTTCAGGTTGTTCGTATTTTTTATGAAAGGCTAGTCTGTAAATGTAAACATTTTTGTGTAATTTTACGTTTTTTACACTAAAACAAAAAGAAAAATTAGCTTTTTGTGAATAACCTGAACAAATATGAACAACCTGAAATTTTTAAAGAAAATTAAGCACAATTTTAAAAAATTTTCTGCCTGTTACTAAGTGTTTAGTGTCTTTGTAGATCCATAATAAACATGTATAAATGATAAGTTGAGGTATAATATTATTATTAAAATTGCACTTATTTTTCTTAAGAAATATTAGAGTAAAATGTAAAAAAAAAAAAAAAAAAAAAAAAGGACTAGACTGATAAATTTGTAGGTGAAATATTCTCAGTACCTTTGCCTTTATCTTTTGCAATGGCAAAAAAAAGTGAAATTCAGGCTCTGGGAAAAAAATAAAGAATAATAAATAAAATATACACAAAAAAGAAAAACAAAAAACTAAAATGAACCTCCACAATATCTGCATTTGAATAAATACCTAAAAATATCTTTACAATACTTTTTAATATTGACACAGTATTGTGAAATGAAATATCGCGATATATTGCAGAACTGATATTTTCTTACACCCCTATGTAGTAATAATAATAATTTGGGAACAATCATCAGTATGCTTGATAAATAGTCCAAATAACATGAATGAATCTAGAATGCAGAAAAAATATTGACTTATAATGCGTACAGAAAACACACCAATTAAAAGTGGTGTGTGTACAACATTTACGCAAGTCATGATATCACTAGGGGTGTAAGAAAATATTGGTTCTGCAATATATTGCGACATTTCATTTGACAATACTGTATTGATTTTAAAAAGTACTGTATCGATATTTTTAGGTATTTATTCAAATGCAGATATTGTGGAGGTTCATTTTTGTTTATATTTAATTTATTTTTATTTAACACTGTTTTATTAAATAATGTTAGTCCTGACCACAATGAACATTTGAAAGATAAACAGGACCACAGTGCTTCGGTTTTAGGGGTGTTAGAAAATAAATTTTTTTTGTTTTTCTTTATTGTTTATATCTTATTTATTATTTATTATTATTTAAGACTGTTTTATTAAATAATGGTTATTTGGGGCATCCTAAAAGCACTTTTTATTGTTTGAGAGGCAGATGTTAGTTCCTTTGTTGGGATTGCACAAAAATACTGTTCTGATGTTAGTTCTGAACTAATAGAATATGAACATTTGAACAGGATCTTAAACTGTAATGTCTGTAAAACAGAATTTCAGTTTGAACACAGGAACATTTTGTGATAAAGCATTAGATCCTGTTGTGATTAAATAAAAATTTGTTCAGTCTTTGTGCATATATCTGGTGTAATTCAATCTTCAAGGAAATAATCATTTAAAAAAAGAAACAAACAAAAAAATCGCCTTTTTAACAGTATTGTGATATATCGTGATATATCGTATTGTGATCCTAGTATTGTGATTTGTATCATATCGCCAGATTCATGCCAATACACACCCTTAGATATCACGTTGCTTTTTTCTGCTTTTAGGACGTGATCGACAGCTCTCGGGAGGTGGTCTTCTTCTCCCAGATCCTCATCCCCTTCATCATCCTGGTCTACTGCACGGTCCACATCATCAAACGACTCCAGCAGAAAACCATCGGGGATAAAACCAAGCTGAGGCGGGCGGTGTTTTTGGTCACCACGGTCATGGTGGTCTTCTCCATCTGCTTCCTACCCTGCACTATAGCCAGGATGATCCTACTGATTGCCCGGGTCAAGGACTGGGACGCCGTGGCCCAGGATAAAGCCACGGTGGCCTTCGACGGCCTCATGGTCCTGTCCTACATGGACTGTCTGCTGGATCCGCTGGTTTACTGCTTCTGTAGCACCAAGTTTAAAGGGCTTTATCTGAACAAGTACTTACCGTTCCTCGCCAAAGATATTCCGGTGCCTTTGGAAAGCTCCACGGCGAACACGTCACATCCGAGACGCGATAACGTCATCTGAAAGACGAAGATGGACTCCCACAGACTGATGGTATCTGAAGAGGTCTACGCAATGTCCGCAAAGTCTCTACAATTCAAAGAAATTATTACAAAAGCAATTGATGAGATTTGTTTTACGTTCTCAGTGGTTATCAAAGTTTTTCATCAATGCAGTTGAAGCATTGGTCTATTTTTCTTCAACAAGAGATCAATTCATGTGACTCTAGTTGTGGCAAAAGTTCTTCCCATTGCAGTTTTGCGTGATATACCAATTGTGCTACGCCCGAAAAACCACCTCTCGCCAGCACAAAAACTTTTAATCGAATGAGAGTTTGAGTGAAATTGTCGCATTTCCATCAGGCAAAATTTTATGCACAAGTTACAGTCGCGCAATTTGAGGGTCAATGGAAAAGCAACTATTGATGCCACTGACACCACTGTATTAAATGAGGCAAAAAACTTCAATATCTACTTTACATTTTGTAATAATGTCCACTGATTTGTCTATTTATTTGTACGATGGCGTATTAGGGCCACATAAGAAAAAAAAAGCTTGTCACTACGAGAATAAAGTCGTTATTTAACGAGAATAAAGTCGTTATTTAACGAGAATAAACTCATTATTTAATGAGAATAAAGTCGTACTTTTATGAGATTAAACAGAGTTTCCGGTTTTACAGCGAAGGCAACAAGTGAAGCAGGAACTTTCCCTTCTGTTGGACTGAAAGAATCCCCACAGTTTGTTCAGAAACTCAAACCCTCTGTCTAGTTCTCTGGTGTTTCCACTGACAGTCCTACAGATGAACACTGCAGCAGTTTCTCCTTCACAAAAGAGGCAATTTGTTACAAATCAGTTCAGTTCTTTCAACAAACCCAAATGTGTGCAAACTGTCTTCAAAGTCCTCAGACTGTGTTGATGGGGGACAGACTCAGTATTTGGCCTTTGTGTCTAAACCCCAAATGAAAGAAGAACTGCACGAAATGTTCACAGTTCTACATCGATGAGTAGGTACGACTTCTCATTATATTATGACTTTATTCTCACTAAAGAACGACTTTATTCTCGTTAAAGAACGACTTTATTCTTGTTAATTAATGACTTTATTCTCATTAAATCATGAGTTTTTTAAAACTACGACTTTATTCTCATTAAATAACGACTTTATTCTCATAGTGAAAAGTGGGTTTTTTTTCTTGTGGCCCTAATACACCGTCGTATATGTGCTTTTGTAATTAATTTGTTAAATTGTAAA
This sequence comes from Sphaeramia orbicularis, assembly GCF_902148855.1. NCBI lineage: Eukaryota > Metazoa > Chordata > Actinopteri > Kurtiformes > Apogonidae > Sphaeramia > Sphaeramia orbicularis. Next base: position 45,088,478 of record NC_043979.1, on the reverse strand, counting down.
GAGACTTTGTGGACACCCTGTATACGGACAGAACTTCCATTTTCTTATAAATATCAAGAACAGCTGGTACAGCACAGTGTGAAGTGGATAAAACATGGATAAATAGCAGCCATTTTTCTTTCAATATTTAAATATCCTGGATTTTACTCGGTTAAATATATTATATTACAAGTCAAATGAAGCAGAAGAATGCACATCTGTTTCTCTGTTTGACTTGGACGCAGAAATGGGAAATTATGACGATGAAAAATTCCTTTCAAGTGTCAGATGCCAGGAGAAAAAAAAAACTCCTTCAACCCTTATCTGATAATATTCCAGGGTCAGGGTCAGCCATGAAAACACTTAAAGATGATGAAAAATGACTCATTAAAAGCAGTAAAGGTTACATTTAACTGATCCTAAAACAGGAGCTTACAGTTCTAAGGCCATGTTTTCTCGAGTTTAGAAGAAGACGCTTTACATTTATGTTGATTTATGTCGATAATGTTTGACCGTTTTACATGTTTTATGGAGAAACAAGCAGTGGATTGTAATTATGGTGTATATATATTTTGTCAGGGGTGGTTTTTTTATGTTTGTATATAATAAAAAAACGGTATAAACTGTGACTCTTTGTGAACGCTCGGTTTGTAAATCCCATTTGGACAATCATTAACGTAGAACACATAAGAAATATGCCATGTTGACCTTTGGCCCTTCATGAATCATGTCTAAAACCAGACAGTACATGACTCTGCTGGTCCACTAGGCCCAGACTGGAATGATGCTGCTGGTGGTGATAATACAGTGAGCTGTCATTTACCGTCTGGGTCATTTAATGAAGTATCAGCTGATGATGATGATTAAAATATGATGTGATTGTGTATCAACATGTGCTCTAAATATGAGTCACTAGGCCTTGAAAAAAAACACGTCACCGCATTATTTCCAAAGCTAATGTCTCATCCAACTGCGTAACTGATGAGTTTTAGAAAACAATAGGTGGATAATTAACTGGACATTTCACCTACAGCGCTGGGGGGGGGGGTGTCAAACTCTTTTTACTACAGGGGTCACTTACAGCCCGATAGTAACAGTGAAAATAGTTAAATTACATTATGAAAATGTTTATACTTACAAAGTTTCCATAAAAATTTGTTATAACATGAACAACCTGAAATTTCTTAAGAAAAATAAGTGCAATTTTAACAATAATTATGGCTCAAAATGTGTCATTTTGCCTAGAATTTAAGCTTAAAAGTGTAAAAAACTCACTTACCTGTGGAGTATAGGTAATGATTATACTTGTTATTATAGACAAATACCATAAATACAATCAAAATAAACTGTTATTATTTGTAGTATTGTTGATATTATTATTATTATTATTATTGTTAATATTATTATTAATAAGCTAAGACATACTTTATTGATTCCCCACGGGGAAATTTAAAGAATATATATAATAATTTGCTAAAGCGATTTAAAATGACCAAAAAATTTTACAATAATATAGTTATACATAAAGTAACAAGCGTGAATTTATTATTATTATTTAATATTATTAAATATATGTAAATAGTATTATTTACTTTATTGATCCCCCACTGGAAAATTTAAAGAATATATATAATAATTTGTAAGTGATTTAAAATGACAAAAAAATTTAACAATAGTATCGTAATACATTAAGTAACAAGCATGAATTTATTATTAATAATAATAATAATAATAATAATAATAATAATAATAATAATAATTTTAGTATTTTCTCTACCATTCCACAATAGTACACAGGGAATTTGCCTGAGTAAAATTTACTCAAATTGAAGAAAATTTTACTCTAGTCAGATAACGTTTGGTCCTTCTCTAAAAAGAGGAAAAGTTACTTTTTGGGTAGAGCTCTCCAAACTCAATAGAGTTAAATTTACTCAAACTAGAGTCAAATGTACTCAGTACACAGCCAGATTTACTCTTGTTGATGCAAATACTTTTGACTCTGGAAAAAATGCTCATTAATTTGTCCTGTGTATTTTATCAGCCTGTCTTTGTCTTCACACAAACCTTCCCACTGAACTCAGGTGTGACTCAGCCAGTGTTAGACGTGGGTGTGGACGCTCACTATTGTTTCCCATAAGATCCATTAGTGAAAAGGAAAACAGTACCTGACAATAGACTCAAACCTAACGTCTGCAAAGCTCTAGAGTCTCCAAAAGTGTACACAGAAAAAGTAGGTTTACCTACTGTTAAATCAACTGGGACTGATGGATATTTGCTGATATTGGGGGAAAATATGCATTTAAGATGTGTTTACATAGCAATATTAAAGGTTTTTCAATGAATTTGTTAAATTTACTCTATGTTTATTGAAGGATAATGTGATGAAGATATATATGTACCTATTATTTTTACTGTTATAATGATATATTTTCCATGTTATGGTGATAAATAACAAAAAAAATATAAATAAAGAAACAGAAATAGCATATACAGTAGCATCAGCTATTGGCTAAAATGTCATTTTTAATATCAGTGTGAGTATCAGGACATAATAAAACATGAACTAGTTCTAAAACTGCTTCAATCCAACCTTAAATGTGAAATGCAAAACAACACATTCCACCTCATTATTTACACTGCTGACTTTAAAGTTATAATAATTTCATTTTCAGACAAATTCCTCTTTTTATTCCTTTTTATACACATTAGTAATCACCTTCAACCACTTTTTTTTAGAGTTGTTCTGCATATTTTTCTATTTTATTTGTTATATAATAAGTTATTATAATTTGCTATTATGAGTAACAGTAAATATATTGTTAAAATCATGAAAACCATCAATTTTTTTTTTTTTTTTTTTTTTTTACAATTTCTTGCATAAATTATGAGAAAAATGCCACTTTTTAAAGACCTGTCCTGCATATTTTTCTATTTTAGTTTATTACAATTATCTTATTGTTATTTTAGGAGTTATTTTCATTTTCTATTAATCATGGAATCATAGAACATGACTTTTTGAGGTTTCAATTCTTTTCCAAACTCAAAAAGTCAGATTTTGACCTTATTATCGACACTGTTATTTAAGTTGGAATAATTTTGTTTTCAGACACATTTAACTTTTTATTCCTATTTCTGTACATCAGTAATCACCTTTTTAGAACTGTTCTGCATATCTTTCTATTTTATTTTATTTGTTATATCATGAGTTATTATTCTCTGTGAGTTAAATATATTCTTAAAATCATGAAAACAATCAATATTTTACAATTTCTTGAATAAATTTGATGAAAAATGTCACTTTTTAAAGAATTGTGCATATTTTTCTATTTTGTTTTATTACATTTATTTTATTTGTTATATTAGGAGTTATTTTCATTTTCTATTAATCATGGAATCGTAGAACATGACATTTTGAGGTTTCAATTCTTTGAAGTCATATTCTGACCTTATTATCTACAATGTTGGCCATAAAGTTGGAATAATTTAACTTTCAGACACATTCTACTTTTTATTCAGTAATCACCTCTGACCATTGTTTTTTTTTTTTAGAACTGTTCCACATTTTTTTTCTATTTCATTTTATTTTATTATATAATGAGTTTTCTATGAGTTTAATATAGTCTTCAAATCATTTTATTTATTTATTTATTCATTTTTACTATTTCTTGCATAAATTATGAGAAAAACACCATTTTAAATTTGGAATAATTTAACTTTCAGACACATTCCACTTTATTCAGTAATCACCTTTGACCATTTTTTTTTAGAACTGTTCTGCATATTTTTCTCTTTCATTTTATTACCTCCGCCAAGGAGGTTATGTTTTTGCCAGGGTTTGTTTGTTTGTTTGTTTGTCTGTCCGTTAGTGTGCAACATAACTCAAAAAGTTATGGACAGATTTGGATGAAATTTTCAGGGTTTGTTGGAAATGGGATAAGGAAGAAATGATTAAATTTTGGTGGTGATCGGGGGTGGGGGGGCACACAGGGGGGGCCACTGATCAGCCTTGGTGGAGGTCTGCGCTCTCCGAGTGCTTCTAGTTTTATTATATAATGAGTTTTCTATGGGTTTATATATGCTTCAAATCATATATATACTTTTTTTTTTTTTTTTTTTTTTTACAATTTCTTGCATAAATTATGAGAAAAACGACATTTAAAGTTGGAATAATTCAACTTTCAGACACATTCCACTTTTTCTTCAGTAATCACCTTTGACCATCGTTTTTAGAACTATTCTGCATATTTTTCTATTTCATTTTAATTTAGTATATGTGTTTTCTGACTTCAATATATTCTTCAAATCATAACTTTTTTTTTTTTTTTTACAATTTCTTGCATAAATTATGAGAAAAACGACATTTTAAAGTTGGAATAATTCAACTTTCAGACATATTCCACTTTTTCTTCAGTAATCACCTTTGACCATCGTTTTTAGAACTATTCTGCATATTTTTCTATTTCATTTTAATTTAGTATATGTGTTTTCTGACTTCAATATATTCTTCAAATCATAACTTTTTTTTTCTTTAACAATGTCTTGCATAAATTATGAGAAAAATGACATTTTAAAGTTGGAATAATTTAACTTTCAGACCCATTCCACTATTTATACAGTTATCACCCCTGACCAATTTTTTTAGAACTGTTCCGCATTTTTTTCTATTTCATTTTATTTTATTATATAATGAGTTTTCTATTGGTTTATATATGCTTCAAATTATATATACACTTTTTTTTTTTTTTTTTTTTTTTACAATTTCTTGCATAAATTATGAGAAAAACGACATTTTAAAGTTGGAATAATTCAACTTTCAGACACATTCCACTTTTTCTTCAGTAATCACCTTTGACCATCGTTTTTAGAACTATTCTGAATATTTTTCTATTTCATTTTAATTTAGTATATGTGTTTTCTGACTTCAATATATTCTTCAAATCATAACTTTTTTTTTTTTTTTTTAACAATGTCTTGCATAAATTATGAGAAAAATGACATTTTAAAGTTGGAATAATTTAACTTTCAGACCCATTCCACTATTTATACAGTTATCACCCCTGACCAATTTTTTTTAGAACTGTTCCGCATTTTTTTCTATTTCATTTTATTTATTATATAATGAGTTTTCTATTGGTTTATATATGCTTCAAATTATATATACACTTTTTTTTTTTTTTTTTTTTTTTTACAATTTCTTGCATAAATTATGAGAAAAATGACATTTTAAAGTTGGAATAATTTAACTTTCAGACCCATTCCACTATTTATACAGTTATCACCCCTGACCAATTTTTTTAGAACTGTTCCGCATTTTTTTCTATTTCATTTTATTTTATTATATAATGAGTTTTCTATTGGTTTATATATGCTTCAAATTATATATACACTTTTTTTTTTTTTTTTTTTTTTTTTTACAATTTCTTGCATAAATTATGAGAAAAACGACATTTTAAAGTTGGAATAATTCAACTTTCAGACACATTCCACTTTTTCTTCAGTAATCACCTTTGACCATCGTTTTTAGAACTATTCTGAATATTTTTCTATTTCATTTTAATTTAGTATATGTGTTTTCTGACTTCAATATATTCTTCAAATCATAACTTTTTTTTTTTTTTTTAACAATGTCTTGCATAAATTATGAGAAAAATGACATTTTAAAGTTGGAATAATTTAACTTTCAGACCCATTCCACTATTTATACAGTTATCACCCCTGACCAATTTTTTTTAGAACTGTTCCGCATTTTTTTCTATTTCATTTTATTTTATTATATAATGAGTTTTCTATTGGTTTATATATGCTTCAAATTATATATACACTTTTTTTTTTTTTTTTTTTTTTTTTTTTACAATTTCTTGCATAAATTATGAGAAAAACGACATTTTAAAGTTGGAATAATTCAACTTTCAGACACATTCCACTTTTTCTTCAGTAATCACCTTTGACCATCGTTTTTAGAACTATTCTGAATATTTTTCTATTTCATTTTAATTTAGTATATGTGTTTTCTGACTTCAATATATTCTTCAAATCATAACTTTTTTTTTTTTTTTAACAATGTCTTGCATAAATTATGAGAAAAATGACATTTTAAAGTTGGAATAATTTAACTTTCAGACCCATTCCACTATTTATACAGTTATCACCCCTGACCAATTTTTTTTAGAACTGTTCCGCATTTTTTTCTATTTCATTTTATTTTATTATATAATGAGTTTTCTATTGGTTTATATATGCTTCAAATTATATATACACTTTTTTTTTTTTTTTTTTTTTTTTTTTACAATTTCTTGCATAAATTATGAGAAAAATGACATTTTAAAGTTGGAATAATTTAACTTTCAGACCCATTCCACTATTTATACAGTTATCACCCCTGACCAATTTTTTTAGAACTGTTCCGCATTTTTTTTCTATTTCATTTTATTTTATTATATAATGAGTTTTCTATTGGTTTATATATGCTTCAAATTATATATACACTTTTTTTTTTTTTTTTTTTTTTTTTTTTTTACAATTTCTTGCATAAATTATGAGAAAAACGACATTTTAAAGTTGGAATAATTCAACTTTCAGACACATTCCACTTTTTCTTCAGTAATCACCTTTGACCATCGTTTTTAGAACTATTCTGAATATTTTCTATTTCATTTTAATTTAGTATATGTGTTTTCTGACTTCAATATATTCTTCAAATCATAACTTTTTTTTTTTTTTAACAATGTCTTGCATAAATTATGAGAAAAATGACATTTTAAAGTTGGAATAATTTAACTTTCAGACCCATTCCACTATTTATACAGTTATCACCCCTGACCAATTTTTTTTAGAACTGTTCCGCATTTTTTTCTATTTCATTTTATTTTATTATATAATGAGTTTTCTATTGGTTTATATATGCTTCAAATTATATATACACTTTTTTTTTTTTTTTTTTTTTTTTTACAATTTCTTGCATAAATTATGAGAAAAACGACATTTTAAAGTTGGAATAATTCAACTTTCAGACACATTCCACTTTTTCTTCAGTAATCACCTTTGACCATCGTTTTTAGAACTATTCTGAATATTTTTCTATTTCATTTTAATTTAGTATATGTGTTTTCTGACTTCAATATATTCTTCAAATCATAACTTTTTTTTTTTTTTTAACAATGTCTTGCATAAATTATGAGAAAAATGACATTTTAAAGTTGGAATAATTTAACTTTCAGACCCATTCCACTATTTATACAGTTATCACCCCTGACCAATTTTTTTTAGAACTGTTCCGCATTTTTTTCTATTTCATTTTATTTTATTATATAATGAGTTTTCTATTGGTTTATATATGCTTCAAATTATATATACACTTTTTTTTTTTTTTTTTTTTTTTTTTTTACAATTTCTTGCATAAATTATGAGAAAAACGACATTTTAAAGTTGGAATAATTCAACTTTCAGACACATTCCACTTTTTCTTCAGTAATCACCTTTGACCATCGTTTTTAGAACTATTCTGCATATTTTTCTATTTCATTTTAATTTAGTATATAATGAGTTTTCTATGAGTTCAATATATTCTTCAAATCATAACTTATGTTTTTTAATAATATCTTGCATAAATTATGAGAAAAATGACATTTCAAAGTTGGAATTAACTTTCAGACACATTCCACTTTCTATTCAGTAATCACCTTTGACCAAATTTTTAGAACTGTTCCACATATTTTTCATCATATAATGAGTTTTCTATGGGTTTAATATATTCTTCAAATTATTTATTTATTTATTTTCTTTTTGTTGCATAAATTATGAGAATAACTGCATTTTAAAGTTGGAATAATTTAACTTTCAGACACATTGCTCTTTTTATTCCTGTTTCTGTACATCAGTAATAATCACCTTTAATCAGGTGTAATGATCACATACTGAGTCTGAGTTACATTTTATCCATAAGAATAAATCACATTGTGACAACTATTTCATCAATGAAAAACATTATATTCCAACTTTATGTGGAACAGTGTATTTACCCAAAATGACACGAAAAAGCTGAGACAGTGCATGAAAAACCCAGACCACGGTTCAATACCCTGTTGAACCACAAGAGCTCGTGCAACCACAGCGTTGTTTGAGTTCACTGAGGTTTGTGGGTTTGATGCACACCACTGGGTGGAGGTCCAGGCTGTGTCATGTTCTCTAACTTCTGTCTTAGTTACCAACTGCCTGGACTGGACATGAACCAGGGAAGTACCAGGTTCAGGTTCAGGTTCAGGTGACAGTTCCCAGCATACGTTGGGTCACGTCTTCCCTGTTTTTATAATAAGAGGCATCACCGGGAAACGTTCTAGAACAGAACTGTCAAAGTCATTTTAGTTCAGGTTCCACATTCAGACCAATAGGATCTAAAATGGGTTAGACCAGTCAAATAAAAACATAATAACCTATAACTTATAAGGGAACCCATTTATAAGATGAGGACTGCTTCTGGGGGGTCCTATTACAAAATGTATCTTGTAAATGAATCGTCGATTTTGATTGTTTGTAATAATTTTGTAATAAATTGATTGACTGATTGATAATTATTATCACCTCTGCCAAGTGAAACGGTGGAGAGCATGTTTTCATCAGGGTTTGTCTGTTAGCAAGATAACCCAAAAAGTTATGGATGGATTTTCAGGAAATTTTCAGGAAATGTTGATACAAGGAACAAATGATCAAAATTTGGTGGTGATGGGGGGTGGGGGGGTGTCAGGGGGGCGATTTTTTTTTTTTTATTCGTCTGTCTGTTAGCAAGATAACTCAAAAAGTTATGGATAGATTTGGATGAAATTTTCAGGAAATATTGATACTGGCACAAGGAACAAATGATTACATTTTGGTGGTGATGGGGGGTGGGGGTGTCAGGGGGGCAATTTTTTTTTGTTTGTCTGTCTGTTAGCAAGATAACTCAAAAAGTTATGGACGGATTTTCAGGAAATTTTCAGGAAATGTTGATACTGGCACAAGGAACAAATGATTACATTTTGGTGGTGATCGCGGGGGCGTTGATGAAATTTTCAGGAAATGTTGATACTGGGTGACACAGTGGTGCAGTGGTTAGCACTTGTGCCTCACAGCAAGAAGGTCCTGGGTTCGATTCCAACACCAGTCGACGGGGGGTGGGACCTTTCTGTGTGGAGTTTGCATGTTCTCCCCATGTCTGTGTGGGTTCTCTCCAGGTACTCTGGCTCCTCCCACCATCCAAAGACATGCACTGATAGGTTAATCTAAATTGTCCATAGGTGTGAATGTGAGGGTGATTGTTTGTCTCTATATGTTCAGCCCTGCAATGAACTGGCGACTTGTCCAGGGTGTACCCCGCCTTCGCCCCTATGTAGCTGGGATAGGCTCCAAGCGACCCCCATGACCCTAGTGAGGATAAAGCGGGTTCAGATAATGAATGAATGAATGAATGTTGATACTGGCACAAACAACAAATGATTAAATTTTGGTGGTGATCAGGGGAGGAGTGGTTTTCTAGTTATTATTACACCACAAGGGGTATTGTTTTGGGTTCTGTTTGCTTGTTGACACTTTAGCAGCAAAACTATTGATTCAATTCAGACCAAATTGAATTTATAAATTGCCAGTGACCCAGAATAGATGTGATTACATTTTGGGAAAAGTAGGTCGAAGTTCAAATTTTTCAAGAATTTTTAAAATCTTTGTTTCCACCATCTATATTATAAAAGCCAAGTAACCTCCGTGTGTGTGCGTGTGTGTATGCGTACACACAAAATCACAGTAAATCCATACAGAGCTGCTGCTGCAGTTTGTCATACTTACGTATTTTTGGTCAAGGAACAAGTTGATAGGAGCTATATTTTGGGAGATATTCGTAATTTTGGAATACAATAACCTTACAATCACATTGCTGTGGCCACAATGCTTTGGCGGCGACTGCTGGACAAATGTGGTACAGCATGCACGAACACACAACAGCAGAAAAACGTCCACATCTAGAACCCGTGGATCCCCAACGAGCTAGTTTACTTATAATGGACGAAATTTCACATGTCCGTAGCAGCAAAACTATTGGTTGAATTCATACCAAATTGGGTTTATAGATTCCCAGTGACCCAGAGTAGATGTGATTGCATTTTAGAAAAAGTAGGTCAAAGTGAAAATTTCTTATGAATTTTTAAAATCTTTTTTCTTCTCCCATTTACTTATCATGGGCGAAATGTCAAATGTCTATAAAAACGTCAATTTTGTTTCAATTTACTTCAAACTTGACACACATACAGAGGCAGTTGATATGTTGACATCAGCACACACACAGACATGACGACATCAGCTGGATCGATGCCAAAATAAGATACAATATGTGCAAGGGGCGGGGCTTGTTGTGCCTGGAACCACTTGTTATCATTATTATTATTATCATTATTATTATTATTAGGCAAGACAAATGTATTTGTATAGCACCATTCATATACAGGGCAATTCACAGCGCTTTACAAAAATGGAAAAGAGACAAGTTAAAAACACACAATTACAATTAAAATAGAATCAATAAAACGTAAATAATAATCAATTAAAATAAAGTAAAAGAGAAGAGTGCAGATAGAACTCTTTCAGTTGTTCTATGCGCAGTTGAACTGAGCCGCAGTATTGTTATTATCACCACCATGTTACTTGTTTTTTCTACTAGTACTTTACAATGTGTAGTCGCCTGTTTTTAAATACTGTTTTGTTTTCTAGAGTTATTATTTCGCTATTTTCTTGTTGTATTTCTTTTGTGCATATTTGGTGTTTGTGCTGCTGTTGGAACCTCAACTTCCTGAGGGTTTTACCCGAAGGATCAATAAAGTTCTACCTAATTTAATTTAATTTAATTTAATCTAAATAACATTCAGATTTTGTCTTTGTTTTCGTGTGAAAAAAGTTAAATTAGACTGTGGAAATGTTAATAAGCTGAACGACCATGTACAACATGAAATTTAATATGAAAAATAAGTGCAATTTCAACAATATTACGTCTCACCTTATTATTAACACAATTTACAGATCACTGTGGATCTACACATGCACAAAATGATTAGTAACAGGCAGAATATTGTTAAAATTGCCCCTTTGACTGTTCATATCCTGTGTCATTTTTTGCAGTGTAGGGCCTGATTAGACCTTTAGGGGGGTGGGTTTTGGCCCGTGGGCCATATGTTTGACACCCCTGTCTTAGAATAAAACAAGGTCTTCTTTTACTGAAGTTTCTGTTTGATCTTTTTAGTCAAGTGTGTGAAATCCAAACCGTTTAGGTCTGTGTTGTGTTTTAACATGAGTGTGTTTCAGATCTGATATTCAGACGGTGCAGATACTGCAGTGGGGTTAGTGATGGCTTTGACAGAGTGGAGCTGATCCTTTAGTCTGACTGAAGCATGTGGGGACTGCTTCCAGAGTTCCAGACCTGCTCCAATCTGATGGATGAGACGCCAGTGAAAAGACAGGAAAGAAGGCCATGGAAAGGGAAGGAGGAAAAAAGAGAGAGAAAGAGGGGGGTGTTAAAAAGAGAGAAAAGAGAGAATGAGGGGGGTGTTCTGGAGTGTATGAAGGACAGTATTATAGATAAAAAACTGATGTGTTATACATGCATTTATACAGGGTTTGCATCTTTGTTTTTATTTTAAGGTTGTGTTATTATTGTGGTTATTATTAATATGTTTGTAATTGTTGTTATTCATGCATTCATACATAGTTTGCATCTTTGTTTTTATTTTAAGATTGTGTTATTATTGTGGTTATTATTAATATGTTTGTAATTGTTGTTATTCATGCATTCATACATAGTTTGCATCTTTGTTTTTATTTTAAGGTTATTAATGTTATTAAGGCATCGACACAAGCCACCTATTGTTCTTCAACATTTTTATTATTATTATTATTATTATTTACTATTATTGTTGTTACAATTGTTATTATTCATGCATTTATACATAGTTTACATCTTTGTTTTTTCTTCTAAGGTTATTGCTATTGTTGTTGTTATTACATCCTCATATGACATTACTTATAACTTACTTATTGCTTATACATCATTGTTATGTCTACTATTACTATTATAACTTCATATATATATATATATATATCATATTATAACATGATTACTTACTTATATGGCGTTCATTGTTAATTAATATTACTACTTTGTTTTATTATTTATCTCTACTTGTGCTTTCTAATGTGTTCTAATGCAATTACCTTTTTTTCCACTACTATTTTTTATATTTATTGTTATTACTTACATACTTATATTACTTATTACTTATATGTTGTTGCTATGACCACACTTACTATTATCAATTTTTTTATAATTATTGTTATTAGCTGTTATTATTCATATGCGGTTTATATTATAACATAATTACTATTATTTATTATTATTATATTATTATTATTATTATTATTACTTTCTTTAATTATTTATCTCTACTCGTGCTTTCTAATGTGTTCTAATGCAATTACCTTTTTTTTCACTACTAGTTTTTAAAGTTATTGTCATTATTTACACACTTATATTACCTAGTATTTATTATTAATTATTACTACTTTGTTTTATTATTTATCTCTACTTGTACTTTCTAATGTGTTCTAATCCAACTTCCTGTTTTTTCACTTTTGTTTTTATAGTTATTTTTATACTATTTTCTTCCTATTTGTCTTGTAATTCTTCTATGTGTACATTCGTTGTTGTTCTGCTACTGGAACCTAATCTAATTTAATCTCTAAATAAATTACAACTAATTTACAATAAAAAGCACTACATCAGAATGACATGAGTAAAATCTGAAGCAAATCTGACTCATTTAACAACAATATTTGGACTTGTACTTCATATGTGACCGGACCTAATGAAATAAAGCCTGTTCTGGGTGTTAGTCAGAGGTGGTAGAAGTGAAACGCTGTGAAAGACAAACAGCAGACCCAGAGTAGGTGAAACACACAAACACAGATCAGATTGGAGGATAAGATATTTAGTTTCTATGACCTCACCCGTGTGGGAGGAAAGATCATTTCAACCCACCGCACAGACGCAGCTGCATGGCGTGTCATTCCCGAACACCTTAGCCTAAGTGCGGAACGTGTAAACTCACGAGGGTCTGGATGTGGAAACCATCGGCTTTAAGCAGACGCGACATGTCAGTGGTGCAACAGCGTCTGTCCAAGGCAAGAAAAGGAAGCAGAATCAGTGCAGCCAGAACATTATGCAAATGCAAAAAGATGAGGACCGGCTGTGGATTTAACCCTTTTAAGACAATTGTGTCTCTGGCAACATAATTTTACATGTACCATCATTCAAATTACTGTAACTCCTAAACTGATTTTGCTATTGAGATTATTCAAATATCACCTGACAGCTGAGATTAGGAGCTTTCTATTGATATATAACATGTTAGGGTAGAGGCCTGCATTGGCTGAGGGGGAGGGATGGAAGTGGGTGGAGCAAAGAGCAGCAGAGTGCAGTCGGTGAGAGAGAGAAGATTTTTATTACTTTTCGCAGTGTTTTAGCAAGGAAATGCCTAGAAATAACTGAAAATAAGTAGCTGTAACATGGACACACACAGCTCTACACCAGTGGTTCCAAACCTTTTTTCCTTAGCGCACCCTCCTGCTTGTGTCCAAGACAAGCCCCCCACCAACCAAAACTGTCAACTCTTGACTTTCTTTTTTTGTAATCTGCATTTTTACATTTCTCAGACATGGCATTTTATACATATGATGCACTGACACACACACACACACACACCAAAAAAAAAAAAAACTCAGAAGAATTATCTGACCTGATGAGACTCTCGTTCTGGCTGTGGGGGTCACAAAGTTTCAGAGGTCAAGTGGGTGTGTCTACTATTTACCTCTGCCAAGTGAAACGGCGGAGGTTATGTTGCAGAGGTTATGTTTTCATCAGGGTTTGTCTGTCTGCTGTTAGCAAGATAACTCAAATATTTATGGATGGATTTTCATGAAATTTTCAGGAAATGTTGATACTGGCACAAGGAACAAATTATTAAATTTTGATGGTGATGGGTGTGTGTGTGGGGGGGGGGGGGGCAATCTGCCTTGGCGAAGGTCTGCGCTCTCCAAGTGCTTTTCCAGTTTAAGTGCATACAACAGACGTTTGAATATCATATTGGGTGTGTAAGTATTTTTCTTTAACATGCACAAATATGATTTTCATAACCTGTCACCTCAATGCAGACAAAGCCTCGTATCCCCTCCCCTGAGATCTCTGGTGCCCCCTTGTGGGGGTCGTGCACCTCAGATAAAGAATCACTGCTCTAGACAAACAAAAATGTTTGAAAACATGTAAAATAGTTAAAAGTTTATTTCTGTAATCTCATAAAGTTTTGTTCTGCACATTCACAGTTGTTTTTCATAATAGGCTATGATAAAAAAATTCAGTCCATTTTCTTTTTACTATAATGCACTCTTTTCAGTATTTATTACATATAATAATGATAATTAAAACCCTTTTAATGCATAGTGGTCACTACAGTGGACAGCTATTCTACAGCTGTTCTATTATATATTCATGGGTTTTGTTGTTTTAGTTCCGTATCAGCCAACACAGTGAACACTTTTGCATCATCCCATACACTGACACTCATACCATTGCTGAAACTTTGCTGTTTTTGATAAACCTGATCTGCACTAACATGTTTGAGTGTAAATCAATTGCTTGTTATTGTTATTAGACTGTAATTAACAGGGGGTTTTTTTAAACAAAAAGTTTTTTTTTTGCATATTATCTCCATGAAGTGAGTAGCGACTAGTATAAGAGTATGTTAAAATGTGAGAAAACATCAGATTAGCTGCATTAGACATCTTTTATTTCAGAACTTTCACACAGAATATTCATAAACATGTTTCATTTGCTTCAAAAATTAAACGCATGGTGTCCATCTGAGTGGACATTTTTGGAACTCCATGAAAAATAGGTTAATAAGATAATTTTCACTCGTATTGTTTTTGGTTCAAGGTTCAAGGTTCACTTTATTGTCATTACATGTAATATATACATGAAATGAAATCAGCACTCAGGACCTGCAATGTACATGGTAAAAATTCTACAAAATGAATCGTATATTAAAAATAATAATAAAATCAGATAACAGTAAAACCTAATAATAAATAATGAATAAATATGCATAAATACTACAGTGCAAGATTAAAAATGAGCAGCATGTTAAAACCGGATAAAAACAGCAGTGTGTTCAGTGGCAGCAAGATAATTTTCAATCATATTGTTTTTGTCATGCTGAAAGAGGAATAAAAACACTCAGGAAAAAAATCTTGATTATGATTCTCATAATTCATGCATGACAGGGTTAATGGCCAGATATTGAAAGTTAAGTTCTTCCTGATAAAAGGTGCAAAAGAATTTGCAAAAAAAAAAAAAAATTCTGACACTTCTATTGCAAAAACAACATAAAGAAGTGTCGGCGGCCTGTTCTAATGGTAGGCCTTATAGAGTTAAAAGTTCATTCTCCATAATCCTCCCTACACAGCATTCATGTCAGTTATCTTACACTGATTACACAAGCACAGGCAGGGTTTGTATGGCACATACTGGAATGTAATCCACACGAACGTGCTGTGCTTTCACATGCTTTGGCTGGGTGTCAGATGCACTCACCAAACTGGAGTTCCCACTTTTTCAGGACTGGAGAACCGGCTCAAGCTTTAAATCATTAGAATCACAATATGACCTAGGGCAGGCGTGTCAAACTTACGGCCCGTGGGCCAAACCCAGCCCTCCAAAGGGTCCAATCTGAACCGTGGGATGAATGTGTGAAATGCAAAAATTACACTGAAGATATTAACCCTGTAAAGCCTGAACCATTAAATTATTGACAGAAAATTCCAGTTCTTTGAAACTGGAGCCTTTCTTGGTCCTTCTGAACAAACCCAAAACATTTTTTTTAAAAATATCAATTTCCATGTATGAGTTTAAATTTCGTATCATATTTGATACATCGGGTCCCAGTTCTCAAAAGTCGCTTTTCCATTGGACATCTGCGCCATACTATACCAATATTTACTAAATGTTAAAAAAACAGAAGTGCGTAATGTCGGTTTTTCCATTAAATCCCAAATGCAATGATTTTATTTATTATCGTGAGATGACATGAGAAGTCATTCCATAAACTTGCCGACGAACATGAACATGGTGTTGATTTAAAGATATATTCATTATTATTATATATTACCCCTCTATCTCGTATTAAATTAAAAAATGATTGGGTTTCCTGGTGTGTCCACACATACCGTGACATGTTTCTTCTTCTTCTTCGCTTGTTGTAACATACATCATCATCTGTTTTTTAATTCACCCGACTCTAGTTAGGGAAAAAAGGTCTTTCCATTGCAGTTTTGCGTGATATACCATTTGCGCTATGCCCAAAAAACCACCTATTGTCAGCGCAAAAACTTTTAATAAAAATGAGACTTGTGGCGAAATTGTCGTTTTTCCATTAGGTAAAATTTTATGTGCAAGTTATATTTGCGCAATTTGAGAGTCAGTGGAAAAGTGACTAAATATTATTATATTAGTATTATTTATTTATTATTTGTAATTTTTTTAACAAAAAAAAAAAACAACAAAACTTAATATACCACAAACATGTCTAACAAACTGTTAATTCCTTTTCAAAATTGTCAAAGTTCTTCCTCCTTCCTCATTAATGTCAGTCTTGTAGTGTCACTGAAAGGCCTCTGGTGAATGAACTCCTCCCCCTGGTGGATTATTTGTGTATTGCATGTATCTAATTGTATCCATCAGGTTTTTCAAGACAAAAAATACCACACTGATCATGTAGAGGGCTTCAAACTCATCAATCAAATATGATAGGTTTGGCATTATAGGGTTAACACTCAGGGATGTTTAAATCATTTTAGTTCAGGTTCCACATACAAAAAAAAAAACACACTAAAATACCATCATAATTACCTATAAATACTGGCAAGTCCAATTTCTTTTTCTTTGTTTTAGTGTAAAAAAAGTAAAATTACAAAAAAGTTCACATTTACAAAGTGTACTTTCACAAAAAATGTGAATAGGATGAAAAAATGACCAACCTGAAATGTCTCAAGAGAAATAAGTGCAATTTTAATAATATTCTGCCTATTATTAAAAGTTTTGTGTATTTGTTTCCGCTGTGATCTGTAGGTTGTAATACACGTGTAAATGATAAGATGAGCAATAATTATGTTAAAATTGTACTTATTTTTATTAAGAGATTTTAGGTTGTTCATGTTATTCGCATTTTTTTTTAAAGGATACTATGTAGCTGTAAAAATTTTCATAATGTAATTTAACTTTTTTCACTCTAAAACACAGGTGTCAAACATGCGGCCCGGGGGCCAAATCCAGCCCACCAAAGGGTCCAATCCGGCCAACGGGATGAATTTGTGAAATGCAAAAATTACACTTTAGATATTAACAATTAATGGTGTCAAAATCATTTTAGTTTAGGTTCCACATACAGACACATACAGTCCAATTA
This sequence comes from Sphaeramia orbicularis, assembly GCF_902148855.1. NCBI lineage: Eukaryota > Metazoa > Chordata > Actinopteri > Kurtiformes > Apogonidae > Sphaeramia > Sphaeramia orbicularis. Next base: position 45,070,971 of record NC_043979.1, on the reverse strand, counting down.
GATTTCAAGGTTGTCAGACCAGTAAAATATTGTCATAATAACCTATAAATAATGACAACCCCAAAGTTTCTCTTTGTATTTTGGTGTAAAAAAGTAAAATTACATGAAAATGTTTACATGACCAAACTATACTTTTATAAAAAAAAAAAAAGTGAATAACCTGAACAAATATGAACAAACAGAATTGTCTTAAGAAAAGTAAATGCAATTTTACCAATATTCTGCCTGTTACTAAATGTTTTGTGCGACTGTAACGCACATGTGTAAATGATAAACTGATAAACCGAGGCAGAATATTGTTCAAATTGCACTTGTTTTTCTTAAGACAATTTAAGTTGTTCACGTTATTCAGATTTTTAAAGAAACTATAGATGTAAACCTGATCATAATAGAATTTTACTTTTCTCACTGTTATAATTTTACTGGTCCGGCCCACTGGAGATCAGATTGAACTAAAATGAGTTTGACACCCCTGTTTTAGTGTAAAAAAAAAAAAAAAAAAAAAAAAAAAAAAAAGAAAGTAAAATTACACAAAAATGTTTACTTTTACAGACAATCCTTTTACAAAAAATGTGAATATCTGAAATCTCTTCAGAGAAATATGTGGAATTTTAATAATATCCTCCCTGTTACTAAATGTTGTGTGTATTTGTAGATCCGCTGTGGTCTCTAAGTTGTGATTCACATGTATAAATGATAAACTAAGGCGTAATACTGCTAACATTGTACTTATTTTACTAAAGAATTTTCAGGTTGTTCATATTTACCTCCGCCAAGGAGGTTATGTTTTTGCCAGGGTTTGTTTGTTTGTCTGTTTGTTTGTCTGTTTGTTTGTTTGTTTGTCTGTCCATTAGTGTGCAACATAACTCAAAAAGTTATGGACAGATTTGGATGAAATTTTCAGGGTTTGTTGGAAATGGGATAAGGAAGAAATGATTAAATTTTGGTGGTGATCGGGGGTGGGGGGGCCCATGGGGGGGGGCCACTGATTAGCCTTGGCGGAGGTCTGCGCTCTCCGAGTGCTTCTAGTTGTTCATGTTATGTTCAACTACAATTCGTAGATTTAAATATTTTCATTATGGAATTTACTTTTTTCAATCAAAACTTCTGATCCTATTATTTATATTATTTTTCTGGTCCGGCCCACTTTATATGATATTAGGCTGAATGTGGAACCTGAACTAAAATGAGTTGATCTAAAACATAGACAAATGTTTGGGGTTGTGATTATTTAAGGTTCTTATGTCATTTTTGTACTGGTCCGGCCCACTCATATTTATCTCAATGTGGAACCTGAACTAAAATGAATTCAACACCCCTGATCTAGGGTATTTTTCCCACGTTAACATCAGAATACGGTAACTGCATGCCAAAAGAATGCACATAAGATCATTTACCTGAAGTTGAGAGTCAAAAAACATTAACAGACCGTAACTTAGACAATAATTTCCCGTGTATTTTTCATTACACTGGTTCCTTTAACGACACCACACAATTCAGAGCTGAAACCCTACACTTCTTCTTATCGGTTTGTTAAACAGTCTGCCTTCTGGTGCATGGTATTCTTTCTCTCTTTCAGTCACTTATCTTTATTTTTCATCTGTCTTTGCACTTCCTTTTGCAGCCGCAACTCTAAAAACCAATGCAGAGGATGTATAAAGTTGTCTATTTCCCTAATTACGGAGCTCAGCTTTGTACCTTTACAGTAATTTTACAATGAGGGATGCTCATGCTCCAGTTTCATCAAACATTCACTATTGTAGTCACACTTGTCACACACCACGTTGTGTTGAGACATCCACCATTGCAGTAATGAGCCGCGTTAACACAGCGTTATGTTATGTCTAAGATGATGTGGCAAAACACACCAGACCTGCATGAAAATACAAGGTCTTACAGCAATTCGTGGTTTAGCAAGACACTGTCGTAGATGGTGTTTGTGGGTTTGCACGGCATTAAAGACTTCAACCTAAAAGACTTCAACACCAGCCTTGTTGCATTTGAGAATGCATCCAATGGGGCATCACAATAAAATTAGGCATGATGTGTTAATTCCATGACAGGAGATATGTGATGTTACCTAAAATTAGTTTAATTTCCCACATATATCGGCAGCAATATCGGTAGATATCGGAATCGGAAATTAAGCATTGGACAATATTGGCATATCGGTTTTTGGCAAAAAAGCCAATATCGGACATCCCTAGTATTAATTTATTCTTGAATTCAATGGACTGAAAATTAGCTAACACTAGAGTAGCTGCTAATTATGCAGAACATTTGCAGATAAATAATGTTGGAGCAATACCTTGTTTTAATAAACAATCTGCATAAACACCACATCCATGGGGGCTGTCATTGCTACATGACATCAGAGCTCGGAACTGGGAGTGCATCGATCTAGTACGAGTTCACAGGTGGGAAGTCAAAGGTTTGATTGACATTCCAGTGCATTTTCACCGGTAGAAGGTTGGAAAAACACAAGCTACAGGTGGCCTGGAATGCAGCATAAGTTTATTAGTTTATTATATTGTGGACAATCCCAATTAAATAACTGTATCAATAACATTAAAAAGGGCAGCTTTAGCCAACATGGCTAGTACCCTGCTGTAGTCCTGATGACCACAGGCAACCGAAAAAAAAACTATATTACAGCACATTAACCCTTTCATGCACAAATTATGAGAACCTTAATCGATTTTTTTCCTGAGTGTTTTCATTTCTCTTTAAACATGAAAAAAAACAATGTGATTGAAAAATGTCTTATGAAAAATAAATAAATAAAAAATGTTAAAAAATACATTAAAAAATACATTAAAAAATAATAGTAATAATAAAAAAAAAAAGTTATGAACCTATTTTTCATGAAGTTGCAAAAACGTCCACTCAGCTGGACACCATGTGTTTAATTTTTGAAGCGAAGAAACATGTATTTACCGATAAATTGCGTGAAAACTATAACTATTACGCTCAGGGGAGATCTACACAATGTTACCAATTCATGTCAAAAAAGATATGTCGTGTCTTAAAATTTTAATAAAGATATGCGCAAAAAAAAAAAAAAACAAAATCCATGAATATACAAGAGAACAGCTGTAGAATAGCTGTCCACTGTAGTGACCAGTATGCATGAAAGGGTTAATGAAAAAGAGAGAGTTAAGACAGGTAAGATAAAACAATAAAGAGAAAAGAGAACAGTGAAGCATCAGTACAAACTGAACTTTGAACATATTTACATGGAAGTTTTCTTGGTGTTTTTGTTTTTTGTCATTTTATCCTCAAAATAAATGAACTTAAACATTAGTAGAAAGTAAAATGCAGTAAGTAAGTAATCTTTTTATCCAAATCTGTCCTTATCTATCCAAACTAAAACTAAATCAACTTTACTTTTGAACTAAACCAGTTCAGGACCACACCTTTAAACTGGATTTTCTTCTTCACTTTGAATAGGAACATGCCCTGAAATGTTAGAATTGAAGGGGCACACGTCCGCCATCTATTGGTGGGAGGTGGTAACAAGATTTGGAAACTCTATTTGGAGTTATTATGGTCTGTTTCAGTCAGGTATGTTGCTTGTTACAATATAGCAACTTTGGTGCTTAAAGGGTTAATAATTGAATGCTAAACCCAGTGTGTCCATCCACTGTCATTGATCCAACTCCATGGGTTTTACTGGTGAATCAATGTTGGAGAAGATGATTGATTGATTTTGCCTGTCTTTTCCACAGAATTTATTATTTTGTAGGGTTTTTTTATTCATTACTTTGGCTGTTTTTGTTCACTATTTTTTGCTTATTTACTTGGCTTTAGTACATTTTTTTGCCTCTCCTTTCCAAATTATTTATTACTTTGTAGTTTTTTTTAAGTCATTTTTGCTCATTTTACGTACTAATATATATATATAAACAAGTGTCTCCATCCACTGTCATTGATCCAATTCCATGGGTTTTTACTGGTGAATCAGTGTTGGAGAAGATGATGGCGTTTCCATGGTAACTATGGAGCCTCTGAACATCCAAATGGGTCATATCTGATGACCATGAAAAGATGAAAAACTGTATTTTACACCAGTTATTTACATGTATTGATAGGATTAGTGGATCAACAGGTATTAAACAGTTTAGATCAGTAGATGTTTCTGGTTGCTGGTGAATCTTTATGTGTTAAAGCACAGATAAAGGTAATTTTTGTCAAATTATCAAAACCTAAAATGTTGTAATAGTGAGAGTTGAGACATCTCTTCTTCACTTCTCTCAGTAAAATGTTCTTACTAATACCTACCCCAGACACCTCTACCCATGTGACGGTGTAATGATGCCGTCTTCGAGATCATTTCAACTAAATGTGGATGTAAACATGCTCAGACATTTATGAGGTTGATGTGACATTACACCACAAATCCCAAACTCTGAGCAAGTGGAACTATTGACTCATATTCCAATGTAAACCTCTTCAGAAAAGTAGAGCTGCAACATGTTTTTGGAGGTTTGTTTGTCGCTGTTTAGTCAGTTTAAGAATTAGGAGAAGTATGATATTTATTCACCGTGTGTTTAAACGCCTCAGTGTTGAGGTAAAGCATAACACATGCCAACAGTGACACACCACAGTGAAACCTAAAACTGGGTTCTTCTCTGAAACTGGTCCTAGAAACAGGACATGGGGGCTAAAAATTCAAACCAGATGTAGACTAATGTTATGAAGCAAGTTTGGAAGCACTGTGGGTCTAATTTGAAAATAAATATTCACTGAGATAAAAGAGAAACTATTTTCAGATAAAACACATTTTAATATTATTTTACATTATATTTAATACAAAAATCCGCATGTAACACGGTCAAAAGGACACAAAAATTACATGCCACTATTTTTTTTATATCTCTATTTTCTCACAGGTACATTTTGGGAACTGAACTAATTATGCAAGACAGAGTGTTTCACAAAAATGACCGCTGTTGAAAAATCATTTGCAATTTATTTGTATTTAAATGGGCAGGTTCTGCATGTCACCAGGGTTCTAATAGTTGTGGATTTTTCATTATAGTTTAGTTTTATTTAGTTTTGACTTTTTTTTCTCTAATTCAGTTAGTTTTAAATCGTTTTTACAGCAGGTTTGCTAGTTTTTATTAGTTTTCATTTTTTTTCTAAATGCTTAGTTTTAGTATTAATTTTAGTTTTGTCGGATCTTTTCTCTTCTTCTCTGTCGTCGTATTCAAATAAATCCCAGACAGGACTCTGCTGCTTTCTCCCAACTTTAGTCTCCATGTTTCCAGGTAGAGTGGGGACCAGAAGACGACTGGAAACCACAAGTGACAGACCCTCAAATATCATATGGTGCCGCTAGCTAAAATTGTTCGAGCAAAATAAATCAATTTCATATCAATCTGACATTGACAAAGACAAAAACGAAGGGAATTTTATCCGTAATTTTTAGACGTTTTAGTTAGTTTTATAAACACCCAATATAGTTTCAGTTAGTAATCGTTTTTTTCTTTTAATTATAGTTTTTATTTATTTCAGTTAACGAAAATGTTTTTTTCAATTCTAGCTTTCGTCATTTCGATAATAACCTTGCATGTAACGCCAGTGGACACGATGGGTTACATACAAAACCTGAAATGAGACTGAGATTGATGAAAAACTCATGTGTGGATTAGAAAAGCCACTAGGATCGACACATTTAACAGTGTTTTTATTTAGAGTCTATAGAAGAGCATTTACACGTTTTCACATCTAATGCACTGACACCTAGGGAGTTTTAATGTCCATATTTACGTCCTATTTTTGGCCCCAATATTGGATTAAAAATTCATTAATTATGGGATGGCTCAGAGCAAGAGTATAATTTCTTTTGCATTTATCTGAGGTCATCATTAGGTCCATCCTGGGGGGAAATATGTCTACATTTACCTTTTATTATTGGGTCTAAAAAGATGGAAAAGTGACAGATACTGAAATAAACCCAGTTTCATAGAAGCACCCAAATATATTTGAAGCCCTGAAGAAGTAAAGCCAGTTGAATAAAGAAAGAAAGAAAAAATACGACCATTGTGCCTGTATCTCAGCGGCATGTTCTATCAAGAAAAAACAAAAAGTTGAATTTATGAGCTTGTTGGTTCAGCCGCTATGTTAACACTAGTCGCTTTTCCATTGACCCTCAAATTGCGCAACTATAACTTGCGCATAAAAACTGACCTAATGGAAAAACGACAATTTCGCCAAAAGTCTCATTTTTCGATTTAAAGTTTTTGGTGCTGGCAAGAGGTGGTTTTTCAGGTGTAGCGCAAATGATAAATTACGCAAAACTGCAATGGAAAGACCTTTTATCACAACTAGAGTCAGGTGAATTAAAAAAACGGATGTTGACGGACGTTACAACAAGCGAAGAAGAAGAAGAAACATGATGTGGTATGTGTGGACACACCAGGAAACCCAATCATTTTTTAATTTAGTACGAGATAGAGGGGTAATATATAAATAGGGATGCACTGATACCACTTTTTTCTCAGACCGAGTACAAGTACAAGTATTTACATTTGAGTACTTGTCGAGTACCAATAAGAGTACTTAATAATCCCATTCCAGTTCTTAGTTCCTTTTGTAAATGTGCTTTATTGTTGTTGTCATTCGTCTGACTGGAACAAAGTGCTGTTATTGACATTTATGTATTGGAATGAGCATTTCTCAATTAATCCACCAGGGGGCACCGCTCTGAATTAACCATACTGGACAAATACAAGCGAAGAAGAAGAAGAAACGTGGCGATATGTGTGGACACACCAGGAAATCCAATAATTTTTTAATTTCGTATGAGATAGAGGGGTAATATATAATAATAATCAATATTTCTGTAAATCAACACCATATTTACGTTCGTCACCATGTTTATGGAATGACTTCTTGTGTCATCTTGTGATAATAAATAAACAAATCATCGCATTTGTGATTTAATGGAAAAACTGACATTACACACTTCTGTTTTTTCGACATTTAGTAAATATCGGTAAAGTTTTGCGCAGACGTCCAATGGAAAAGTGACTACTGTCATTTATTAAACTCCATGGGTTTTACTGGTGAATCAATGTTGTAGAAGATGACGGTGTTTCCACATTCAAGTGGTCACCTTTAGCTCTGATGCCTCTGCTCTGCTCACCCACAGCTCTATCTGATCACTGACGCATTATGAGTAATACTTATTGCCAATGAAACGATAAACATGTTTAAACCTACTTCTTTGATTTGACGGCCAGATTAAAGTCAGTTCAACAGAATTCATGCAACAGTAACAGTTCCATTTTTACAGCCAAAATGTAGTAGTTCCAGGTAACCAAAACCAAAATTGAAATAACAAGCAGGTTGTGACTGAGTTTTCGTACACCTATATATGATATGTTTCTTTTAAGCTAAAAGTTTTTATCGGTTTATCTGCTGTTTTTTTTTTAATCTTTTCTTTTTTTTCTCTCATGCCTATACTTTTTATTGCTTCCCTGCTGTAATGCTTTTAATGTCTTATGGAAAACACTTTGAATTGTCTTGTACATGAAATGTGCTGTACCAGGGGTCTCAAACATGCGGGCCGGGGGCCAAATGCGGTCCGCCAAAGGTTCCAATCCAGCCCACGGGATGAATTTGCAAAGTGCAAAAAATTCCTCAGTCAAGGCTGTGAAACTCATTTTCGTTCAGGTTCCACATACAGACCAATATGAGCTACAGTCAAATCATAACAGCAGAATAACCTATAAAAAATAATGACTGCATAGTTTCTTCTCAGTTTAATGTGAAAAAAATATTATATTATGCCTATAAATAATAACTTCAATTTTTTTGTCTTTGTTTTAGTGCAAAAAATAACATTAAATTCTGAAAATATTTACATTTATAAACTATCCTGTAACAATAAAATGTGAATAACCTGAACAAATATGAACAACCTGAAATGTTTAAAGAAAATTGGGCACAATTTTAACCATGTACTGCCTGGTACTCAGTGTTTAGTGTCTTTGTAGATCAGTATTAATTGATTGATTCAGATTAATTTAGTGATACCAAAGTACAATTTCGAGTTGTAACCTGAGTATTTGACTACTGCAGTCATGCAACACATCAATGCTGGGATCAATATTGATATTAGAAAGGAAATAAATATGATATTTCAGCAGGAAGTAGCTGAATCTGCTCTGAAATAATGAACAGGACACAAACATTGCCATGTTTTTTACAGTGGATTAGAACATACTTCGTCATCTTTATTCTGTTTTATGGCTGGAGGCTTCTACACATGGGGGGGGGGTTGCTCCGTGATTGTTGGTCGGAGTGGAGTGGGGCTGGGGGGTGCACGCACTCCGTGAATGTTGGTCGGGCAGCGGGGGGTGGGGTAGGGGTGAAGTATAACGGTCAGGCATTGTTGCTTTACTATTCCTCTAACTCCATACTCAGCCATAGGTGATAGTATGGATCCAACTTATTATTCCAAGAACCGGCTTCCGCAACTCGCCGGATGGCCAGTTCCTTCACACTGCGGGTTCGAGCTTGAGGCCAGAGGACCTCCAGCAGAGGAGGAGTCTTTTCCACGTCTTTTTCCAGAGTGAGACCAAGTCTTCCTCAGGTGTTCGCAAGACGGAGCCACCCGCGGTTCCGCGTACTCCCGGTCCTACTCTGAAAAATCGATCTCATCCACTATTAATCGATAACACAAAATTAAAATGAGATCGATCTAAGATCGATTAAATCGATTTTTTTTACCCAGCCCTAATGTTTTCTCATATCCTGCAAATAAATCATATCAATATTACATCATCAATCTAATTCTATTTTTAGCAAAATATCACATTCATAGATCCAAATTCTCCAATCACAAACCTTCCTTTTTAATCTTTCAAATTGAACTTACTCAATATATTTGAAGTATTCAATATTCTAAAAATAAAAAAGCTATCAAAACCACTATTCTACGTAAGACTTATGATCTTTGTGTAAACGGATGTATTATTTCTACTTGCATATTTTCTTATTTTTCATATGTTCTGTTCTGTTCTGTTCATGTTGTTATATTAATAAAAAAAAAAAAAAAAACTGCACGACATGGTTGAGTTTATGATCGCTGTCAGATGACTGTTAATGTAAATGTCTAATTCAAGTCACAATGTGGTAAAATGTGTCAGTGGGTGATGTAAGGAAGTCATACAATCATTTTATTAATTCATTTGAAATTACTAATATAATCTCTGAATAAGGACAACTTTCATTTTTAACCCTATAACACCAAACGTATCATATTTGATACGTGAGTTTTGAAGCCCTCTACATGATCAGTTTTTTGTTTTGTTTTTTTTAAACCTGATGTATACAATTAGATACATGCAATACACACATAATCCACCAGGGGGGAGGAATTTATTCACCAGAGGCCTTTCCAGTGACACTACAAGACTGTCATTAATGAGGAAGGAGGAAGAACTTTGACAATTTTGAAAAGGAATTAACAATTTGTTACACATGTTTGTGTTATATTATGTTTTTGTTTGTTCAAAAATAATAATATTCAGCACTGAGACCCAATGTATCAAATACGATACAAAATTTAAACTCATACATGAAAACTGATACTTGAAAAAGTAATTTTTTGGTTGTTCAGAAGGACCAATAAAGGGTCCAGTTTTCAAGAAGTGGAATTTTCTGTCAATGATTTCATGGTTCAGGCTTTACGGGGTTAAAGTCCTGCTTGTGCCATAGTTTGTATAATTCAGGTAAGTGTCACATGTTATGGATCCAATCACCTGTTTTCTGCACATGGAGTCAAAAACATGGGTTCCAAAAGCAGACATACTGAATACACACGATATAGACCAACAAAATATTAAACATGAACCAGATATTAGCATAAAGTGTCAGAAATTATTTTTAGCTCAACTTCCAAAAGAATTTTTCAATATTCACAATGTTATCCTCTGCATTTTGCATTTTTCCTGTGAAAATCAGGTATTTTTCAAAATGTAATTTACTGCTTATGTAGATGTTCATAAAAGCTCAGAGTTCATTCAAAGGTTGTTATAGAAAATCAGAGAAAACTGAGGCAACAGTGACTTTTCCAGCATAAAAACAACACCTCCAACCGCTGTCATTTATTAAACTCCATGGGTTTTACTGGTGAGTCAGTGTTGTAGGAGATGACGGTGTTTCCACGTTCAAGTGGTCTCCTTTAGCTCTCATACCTCTGCTCTGTGGTCTGGAGTCTATCATCCACAGCTCTATCTGATCACTGACACATCATGCGTAAAGTTTATGGCCAATGAAATGATAAACCTGTTTAACCTGCTGGTACTTCTTCGATTGACAGCCAGATAATAGTCAGTTTAACGAAACTCATGCGCAACTGTGGTTACAGTTTCATTTTTACAGCCAAAATGTCATAGTTCAAGGAATTGGTTAAGACTTTCCATAGGAGTTGGTTCCATTAAAAGCAAAACAAAAAAATAGGACCTATGTCCCTGTATCTCAGTATCATATATGTTCTATCAAGAATCAATAATAAGTTGAATTTGGGAGGTTGTCAGGTTCTGTTCTATGTTCCAGTCCTGTGGTCTGGATGAAGATCAGTCTACCAATAGAAGTGGGCAGGACTTTGACTGAAGGGGAACTGAACTCATTCAATCCAAGTCCATATGAGACTTCTATCAGTGATCAATAGGAACTAGACTGATATCTGTAACTATTTACATGTTATAAACCATTAAAATATGGACCGGTACAAGGAAGACACATTTTTAATATTTCAAAAATTCGGCAGCAATTTAAAAAACGTTTCTCAAAATTGTGAACAAACTTTGTAGACATTGTCCCAAGGAAGACGCATAAAAAAGTCTGAAATTAATCCGGCCAGTAGTTTTGTGGGAGAAGATGTTTAAAGAAATTACTAACAAAGACGATGATGACGATGATGACAAAGCCAACCTTGACGAAGACAACAATGATGACGCCGGAGAAGATCGTGATGGAGAAGACAACAACGGAGAAGACGACGATGACGAAAATGACAATGATGACGACAACGATGACAACAATGACGAAGATGACGATGAAGATGGCGATGGCTAAGACAGCGATGACAAAGATGATGATGATGACGACGATAGCAAATACAACAACGGCGACAGCGAAGACGCCGAAGACGACGATGGGGAAGACAAAGATGGTGACGATGAAGACGGCAATGACAAAGACGATGAAGAGAACAATGACGAAGATGGCGATGATGAAGACGTTGATGATGACAATGAAGAGAACGATGACAAAGATAGTGATGACGAAGATGTTGACGATGAAGACATTGACAAGAATGATGAAGACGGTGATGAAGATGGTGAGGAAGACAGCTGGCGATGCCGAAGACGCCGAAGACGGCAATGGCAAAGACGGCAATGGCAAAGACGGCAATGGCAAAGATGAGGATGACAAAGACGAAGACGTTGGCGACGAAGACGGCAGCAACGAAGACAGTGACAAAGACAGCGACGAAGACGGCGACGAAGATGGCAACGAAGACAGTGAAGACTGCGATGGAGAACATGGCAATGGTGAAGACGGCAATGGATAAGACAGCGATGGCGAAGACGGCAATGGTGAAGACGATGATGGCAAAGATGAGGATGACGACGACGAAGATGGTGACAACGAAGACTATGAGGAGAGCAATGACGAAGATGGCGATGACGAAGACAGCAATGAAGATGGTGAAGTCGGTGAAGACAGCTGGCGGTGGTGAAGACGGCGATGGCGAAGACGAGGATGACAAACATGAAGATGGCGGTGATGAAGATGGTGGCGACGAAGACGGTGGCGACGAAGATGGCGGTGACGAAGACACGAGTGATGAAGATGGCAGCGACGAAGACAGTGACAAAGACAGCGACGAAGACAGTGAAGACTGCGATGGCGAAGACGGCGATGGCGAAGACGGCGATGGCGAAGACGGCGATGGCAAAGACGGCGATGGCAAAGACGGCGATGGCAAAGACGGCGATGGATAAGACGGCGATGGATAAGACGGCGATGGATAAGACGGCGATGGATAAGACGGCAATGGTGTAGACGATGATGGCGAAGATGAGGATGATGATGACGAAGACGGGGACAACGAAGACAATGAAGAGAGCAATTATGACGACGGCAACGAAGATGGTGAAATCGGTGAAGACAGCGAAGACAGCTGGCGGTGGCGAAAACAGCGCTGGCGAAAACGGCAATGACGAAGACAATGACGAAGCCAACGCCTTCACATTAGCTCATCTGCTAATGAGCTAAACCCCTCGAAAACCCATCCTTTGAATCCCATATGTTCTTCTATGTACATACAACACCACCATAATAAGACCCAGTTTGTATTAAATGCCATTTCCTCTTAAATGACGCTGTTTTTCCACTGTTAATGTCATTGTACTGTATCCAACGTATCAGTAGACATGTGCAGGCACGATGGTTTCGAACAGTCAACCACCTGAGGAATTTCCCCACATGTGGTGAAAAACACCCTGAACTGCCACTTTACTCCTTTCTGTGTAGAACGTAAAGACAGGGAGGAAGACACCGGCGTTTCTTTTTTTTTTTTCTTCTTCAGGCTGGGCTTGTCTCAGTCTTTTAACCACACCTCCAGCTGACTATAAAGTCTTTCTACTGTGCAGAACCAGAGGCAGCTGCACACACACAGGATCTGCACTGACTGAGAGTGTGTTTTCTCTGTTCATGACAGGCACATTTTTTTTCCTTTCTGCAGTGGAGGCGTCTTCGGTATGTTTTGGCACAGATGTCGGGGTCTTCATAAAGCTCCGGAGTTACTGTAGAGCTCTCAGAAGGGGGCTGTTGAATTTAACGGATCACAGTGAGAAGACTGGAGATTTGTCTTTTTTTTTTTGGAAGGGGGGGGGTCTGCTCGCTTCAGCTACCTCACAGATTCAAGTTTCTCACCCAGGCTCTTTTTAAACTAATGCCGTCGTATTACATGACATAGGCGACTCCAACAACTTCTGCTTCTCTGACCGTAACTTCTCCTACTTGAACGTGCAAACATGAACCAAGGAAACGTAACCACGGTTCGACCAGACGACTGCAAAACGCCTGAGCCGCTCACATATAACGTCCTGTCTTGGGTGATGATTGGGGAGTTCATGCTGGGTCTGCCGCTCAACCTGTCAGTCCTGTACATCTTCATCTTCAGGTATGAATCACAATCAATCACAGCCTGTGTATCGTAACAGAAGTGGAGGCTCAGATGTCATTATTTATCTATGAATCATCAGTCAATTGTAACTTACATCCTTTTGCCACGAATGAGTTTTTGCACCTACATGAACCTCTGCAATGGACTATAATGAGATTTATTAACTTTCTGATACCTGGGTGAGCGTATTGTGCACACTTTGCACGTCATATTGTAAAAAGTCGTATTATTTTTCAAAATTAGTATTAGGTTGGAATTCAAAAGTTGCTCATTTTTGGAAAAGAAAGGCAAAAAATGTACAAAAGTCAAGTAAAAAGGATAAAATAAGCAACAAAATGAACAAAACAGCCAAAGTAATGAACAAAATGAACAAAAATGAACAGACAAAACTGCAAATTAATAAATAATGTGGAAAAGACAGGGAAAAAATGTACAAGAGTCAAGTAAAAAGGATAAAATAAGCAACAAAATGAACAAAAACAGCCAAAGTAATGAACAAAATGAACAAAAATGACTAAAAAAAACTACAAAATAATTATATACACACACACACACACACACATATATATATATATATATATACATATATATATATATATATATATATATATATAACTAAATAAAATGAACAAAAATTAATTGAAAAACCTGCAATATAATAATGTGGAAAACACAGGCAAAAAATTTACTAAAGTCAAGAAAAAAGGATAAAAAAAAAGCAACAAAATGAACAAAAACAGCCAAAATAATGAACAAAATGAACAAAAATAAACCAAAAAAACTACAAAATAATAAATAATGTGGAAAAGACATTATATATTATATATATTACTAAATAAAATTAACAAAAATGAATAAAAAAATCCTACAAAATAATAAATAATGTGGAAAAGACAGGCAAAAAATGTACTAAAGTCAAATAAAAAGGATTAAAAAAAAGGAACAAAATGAACAAAAACAGCCAAAGTAATGAATAAAACGAACAAAAATGAATAAAAAAAACAACAAAATAATATATAACGTGGAAAAGACAGGCAAAGGCAGAGTTGGATCAATGACAGTGGATGGACACACTGGATTTATGACCAGTTATTGATAGATTATTACTGAAAAAGTCACTTTTTCTTCGGTTTTCTCTGTTTTGACTTAACAACCTTTGGATTTGCACCTACATGAACCTCTGCAATGGACTATAGTATGATTTATTAACTTGCCGATCCCTGGGTGAGCATATTATGCACACTTTGCACTTCATATTGTAAAAAGTCGTATTATTTTTCACAATCAGTATTAGGTTGGAATTCAAAAGTTGTTCATTTTTGCATGATGTTTAAAAATTCTGACCCAGCAGTTAAAAATCAGTGAATAGAAACTGATCTGCCTTGGCGGAGGTCTGCGCTCTCCGAGTGCTTTTCTAGTTTTGTAATAAATTGATTTGATTTCAATCAGTGAACTAGAATACTGAGGATAATGTCATCATACATGGATAAATCACTTAAAGAAAAGTTAAATATAGATGGGAAATAATATTTTGGAATGGCCATAAAAATAGCACTGGGTCTTTATGAGTTAAATGAGTCGACTGGAACTTTAGAATGAATCATACACACAGTTTTGCATTGCAACAGTGATTTTATCAGCATGCTTGTTTCCTAATTTAACAAAACCATGTGATAAAACTCAACATAAACCACACAGACATAATATGCATGACGCTCTGCATCAAGCATAACTTACTCTAATTACATGTGCACATTTAACAAGTTTCATTTAGACTCGTGTTATTCAGACTGGACCTAAAAATAACAATGACATGACACGAACAGACGCTTTACTAAATGAATGGATACTTGTACTTTTTAAGAAATCACCACGATGCCAGTCAAAACAAAAGACGTCACTAGAAGGACCGTTTGTTCATAAGCTTCATTAAGTGAAGTAAGATTTGTTGTTCGAAGTCGATCATTTATACATGGGAAAACGTGCAGAATGTTGGCGCTGAAGCAATGATTTCAGCATCAGACAAACATCTGCACGACCTGATATGACTTAATCTTCCTTGTTATTTACTATGAATCATTCGTTGGTTCTTCACTGTAAAGAATGCAGGGAGGAACACAAATGAAGTTCACATTTGACTACAGTTTAACAGGCGGAAGAAGAAGCGGTTCTTATCAGTGAGGTATTATTTAGACTACACACTGATGACAGCGTGATTACGTCATGCTTCTGCAGTGTCTCATGTTGACGATAAAATACACATTTAACCAGAACTGATCTTTTAACCCTTAAAGACCCAAACAGCCACTGGCACTCAAATGCATCTAATGATTTAAACTGTTTAATGCCTGCTGATCCACTAATCCTATCAATACATGTAAATAATTGGTGTAAAATTCAGTTTGTCATCTATTCAAGGTCATCAGATATGACCCATTTGGACGTTCAGAGGCTCCGTAGTTACCATGAAAACACCATCATCTTCTACAACTTTGATTCACCAGTAAAACCCATGGAGTTGGATCAATGACAGTGGATGGAGACACTTGTTTATATATATATATTAGTACATAAAATGAGCAAAAATGACAAAAAAAAACACAAAGTAATAAATAATGTGGAAAAGAGAGGCAAAAAAATGTACTAAAGCCAAGTAAAAAGAATAAAATAGGCAAAAAAAAATGAACAAAAACAGCCAAAGTAATGAATAAAATGAATAAAAAAAAACCTACAAAATAATAAATAATGTGGAAAAGACGGGCAAAAAATGTACTAAAGTCATGTAAAAAGAATAAAATAAGCAACAAAATGAACAAAAACAGCCAAAGTAATGAAAAAAATGAATTAAAAAAACCCTACAAAATAATAAATAATGTGGAAAAGAGGCAAAAAAATGTACTATAGTCAAGTAAAAAGGTTAAAATAAGCAACAAAATGAACAAAAACAGCCAAAGTAATGAGTAAAATGAACAAAAATGAATAAAAAACCTACAAAATAATAAATAATGTGGAAAAGACAGGCAAAAAATGTACTAAAGTCAGGTAAAAAGGATAAAATAAGCAACAAAATGAACAAAAACAGTCAAAGTAATGAATAAAATGAACAAAAATGAATTAAAAAAAACCCCTACAAAATAATGTGGAAAAGACAGGCGAAAAATGTATTAAAGTCAAGTAAAAAGGATAAAATAAGCAACAAATGATGATGATGAGCATCTGGTTTTGACTGTCTCGATACGTAAAGTGTCATGAGATAACTTTTGTTATGATTTGGCGCTATATAAATAAAATTTGATTGATTGATTGATTGATTGATTAACTAAAATGAACAAACATGAAAAAACAAACAAACTATAAAATAATAAATAATGTGGAAAAGACAGGCCAGGGTAGAGTTGAATCAATGACAGTGGATGGACACACTGGGTTTATGTTCAGTTGTTGATAGATTATTACTGAAAAAGTCGCTTTTTCTTTTTTTTTTTTGTTTTGACATAATACCATTTGGATTTACTCTGAGTTTTCCTGAAAATTTAATATGAATATAGGAAATTAAATATAGCAAAATACATGATTTACAGTGAAAAATGTAAAATGCAAAGGATAACATGATAAATGGTGATAAATCAATTTAGAAAAGTTAAATCTACAGGAAAATTCATTTGGGAACAGTCACAAAAAAAGTTAACTAAACCTGAGGTGAAAAGATGACTTTCTTTGTGATCACAGTGGGTATTCATTCATTTTTCCGCCACAGAAACAGAAGCACAAATTAGTAATTAAATGCCACCGTTATAACATCATGTTAAATATTAAAATATATTACACAGGCAAGTGACAAATTAAAGGAAAACCCTGTGATAAGTCATCTCCTTCCGGACCCCCCTCCACACACACAGGTTTGATGAACATTGTGTGAATCATCTGGTCTGGCCTATGACACGCTATGTTTTTGGTTGATATATTAACCACCTCAAAAAAAAAAAAAAAAAAAAGAGGGGATGTTGTTCATTAGATCTGCGATTATCCATTCAGTCGAGTTCACACGCGTACAATCAACACCCAGGAAGTATTAACGTTGAAGCCGCAGATGTAAACAACCGCCGGAGTTTACCTTTAGGCGAATGAGATTTACTTCTTTTTCCAAAACAGTTTGTGTTCATTAACCAGTCCATTCAGTCTGCTCTACGCACGAGGCGTTTACTGCACACTCGGAAAAGACAGTACCGAAAATATATAACAATAAAGTACTCTCTTCTTGTATAATGTGTATATAAAATCAGGTATGAAACTGCTCAGGTTCACCTTTTTGAACACGAAAATAACAAAAAAATAAGTACTTAATTGGATATAAAAAATAGTAACACAACAAACGTAAAAAAAAAAAAGTATGATTCCCTCATGTATACTGTTAATTTGCAACTTTTGTGTCAATTCATAGTCTACATCTACTTTTATTTTATTCTACTTCAGTTCTATTCTTATTTGACTTTAATTTATATTGTCTTTTCTTACTTTACTTTTTAGTTTTCTTTTGTAATTTTATTTTCTGACATATTGGCTTTTTATTCTTATTATTTACACTGACAAGAGTAGGTCGAATTTCACTGAACACACACCGACAATAAAGGCTATTCTATTCTGTTCTGTTCTATTCTATTCTATTCTATTCTATTCTATCCCTGTTCTGGTGAACAGACACCTCATTAAGACAAATAATGTTGTTTTTTCCTTTGTCATTTAATGTACTTTACATACTGTTAATACTGTAAATATTGTGTCAATTCATATTTTATGTCTATTTTTATTTTATTCTACTTCATTCCTATGCTTATTTTACTTTGTTAAATCTATAATCTATTTTCTTATTCTACTATTTTAGCTTTCTTTTGTGATTTTATTTTCTGACTTATTGGCTTTTTATTCATATTGTTTCCACTGACTAGAGTACAATTCCTCATTTCATTAAACACTATTTTATTCTATTCTATTCTATTCCAACCCATTTCTGTTGGAAAGACAGCTCATTAAGACACACAATGTTTCTTCCTTTAATTTGTCATTTAATGTACTGTACATACTGTTGTAATACTGTTAATATTATAAATACTGTGTCAATTCATATTTTATGTCTATTTTTATTTTATTCCACTTTATTCCTATGCTTTTTTTACTTTATTAAATCTATAATCTATTTTCTTATTTGTGATTTTATTTTCTGACTTATTGGCTTTTTATTCATATTGTTTGCACTGACTGGAGTAGAATTCCTCATTTCATTAAACACTATTCTATTCTATTCTATTTCTGTTGGAAAGAAGGCTCATTAAGACCCACAATGTTGTTGTTTCCTTTGTCATTTAATGTACTGTACATACTGTTAATATTATAAATATTGTGTCAGTTCATATTTTATGTCTATTTTTATATTATTCTACTTTATTCCTATGCTTATTTTACTTTGTTAAATCTACATTCTATTTTCTTATTCTACTTTTCTATTCTATTCTATTCCAGTTCTGGTGGACAGACGCCTCATTAAGGCACATAATGTTGTTTTTTTCCTTTAGTCATTTGTTGCTAATTTGTAATGCTTTTTTTCCCCTTTAATTTGTCATGTGTTGTTCATTTGTTATATTGTTTTTTCCCTTTAATTTGTCATCTATTGTTCATTTATAATATTGTTTTTTTTCTTTAATTTGTCAGGTGACTGTATGACTAAAGTGAAGACAGGAACTTGCTACATGATTGTTCTTATCTTTAATGTGGTGAATCATCAGAACGGAGACCAGCACAGAATGAACCTAGTTTCTCTCTGCTCATCCATTATCAGTGTCAAAAAAAAACCTACAAGTAAATATTCTGATACTTAGATAGATACAGTATTGTGTCCTATTGTTTTATGCATATTTATGATACTTGACTAACCTGTTTCTATCTATAATTTAATCATGCTTTTAGATGTAAAGCACTTTGGGTTTTTTATGTTGTTGCACCGTGCGAATATAAATAAACTTTGACTTGATTTGATAAAAACTAAACAAACGTGTCTTTTGTCCATCACTTCCTCTTCAGGTTCAAATTCTGGAAGAACAAAAGCATCTTCTTGTTCAACATTGTGGTGGCTGACTTCCTGCTGGTGGCATGTCTTCCATTCAAGGCCTACCACTATCAGCAGGGGAACCGTCGCAGCGAGAACAGCGTGGTGTGCAAGACCATGCTCTTCATGCTGTTCCTGAACCGAGGGGCCAGCATCGCCTTCCTCATCACCCTGTCGCTCGATCGCTACTTCAACGTCGTCCACCTCGGGAAGAGGAATTTCGTCAAAGTGTTGAAGAAATCCCCTCAGATTTCCATCGTCATCTGGCTCCTCCTGCTGCCCCTTACCATCCCCACCATGGTTACCACATTCGAGTGTTGTAACAGCCACGGTCGCGAGCACGAGACCCCCGCGCACGATGTGACCGACACCTTCAGAGAGGTACAGTTTAAAACGGGTCGTATATATCGAAACCCACTTTTATTAGTCTGTGGTTCATTTATTTGTGTACTTGGACCCTAATAGTTCATACAGTTTAAATTTGAACCCTCCAGGTGCTGCAAAGCTATCTTTATATTCATTCCGGCAAAAATCAAGTGGATTTCTACCAAGGTTCTTATCGTTAATGAAAACTAACAAAATGAAAAGTAGAATTGAAAAAACATTTTCGTTAACTGAAATAAATAAAGTATAATTAAAAGAAAAAAACAATAACCACCTGAAACTGTACTGTGTTTATAAAACTAACTAAAACAGATAAAAATTATGGATAAAATTCCCTTCGTTTTCGTCTTTGTCAATGTCGGATTGATACGGAAGCGATTTATTTCACTCTAGCAATTTTAGCTAGCGGCACCATACGGAACTTCATGGTCCGTCACTTGTCGTCACTTGTCGTTTCCAGTCGTCTTCTGGTCCCCACTCTACCTGGAAACATGGAGACTAAAGTTGGGAGAAAGCAGCAGAGTCCTGTACGGGATTTATTTGAATACGACGGCAAAGAAGAGAAAAGATATGACAAAACTAAAATTAATACTAAAACTAAACTAAAACTAAGCATTTAGAAAAAAATCAAAAGTAATAAAAACTAGCAAACCTGCTCTAAAAATGAATTAAAACTAACTGAATTAGAGAAAAAAAAAAGTCTAAACTAAATAAAACTAAACTATAATGAAAAATCCAAAACTATTATAACCTTGATTTCTACAACCTGTTTTAATTCCTGCTTAATTTGTTACATTTTATAACTAGTTACGTCATGACATTTGCACATATAAGGTCAAGACTTCCGACAAACATTTCTCCGATAATTGTTTGCCAGCAGGGGGTGTAGTCCATACTGAAAATATGTTCAAATTTGGAGCCGATTACCTAAAATGTTCAGTTGTTGGTTGTATTAATAAACACAAGTGGCTGAACGGGACAGAAAGCATGGTCAACAAAAATGGAAGGGGGTGGGGTCATGTGCATTTAAAGGGCCAGCCCTCAAAAAAGACAGTTTTCATGTTGTTAAAAGCAAAGCTATCTTGTCAACCTGTGTAAATTCCTGCTTAATTTGTTTTGTTTTATAACTAGTTACGTCACAACATTTGAACATATAAGGTCCAGACTTCACATGAACATTTCTCCGAGTTCGACATAATTGTTTGTCAGCAGCAGCGGTTGTAGTAAAAACTGAAAATATGTCCAAATTTGGAGCCAGTTACCTAAAATGTTCAGTTGTTGGTTGGACGGGACAGAAAGCACAGCCAACAACCAGGAGGGGGCGGGGCCTGAAGTGGCTCATGTGCATTTAAAGGGCCAGCGCTCCAAACCACCTTTCTGGTCTCATTACTTAGAAATAGGGTTGGAAATGGACCTGTGGAGTTGAATGAATGAAGAATTCAGACCCAAGCAGAGCATTTACAGTTAATGGAGACCACAGGGAAATGTGGGAAAATGAAGAATTCCATTTAAAAAAACAAAATATCACTCCTTTAACTCTTTATAGGACACTCATAGAAATACTCTGAAATTCATATTTTCAATCTCTGTGTGTTATTGGAGGACCTAGCAAGACTTTATAACTTTAATTTAAAAAAATTAAAAATTGTATTGTCATGTAGAAAATAGAGGTCATTGAAGTTACCATATTTGGTTCCTTACCCGTAAATGGTAAAAATAAATAAATACAAGAAGTAAATATAAAAAAATACAAGAAAAACACATGTAAGGTGAAAGGTACATGTATTTTAGAACATTAAAATATCCCTTTCAGAACATTAGACCAACATAAGCGCTGATCCAGACCCCGTCCACATCCACATTCTCCCTTTGAACGTCATTCCTTACATTAGTACCATTACTTCATGGTACCTAACAAAGCAGGTCCACTCACTGTTCATGCGGAGGTGGACTTTACAGACCCTGGAGACCACATCGGACCTCAGACTGTTGACTCACTGTCCTCACTGGAACTGTTGCTGTCACTGTTTTGTAATGTATGCGGAAACTACCAAAAGCAGTCACTTGCCTGATAAAGGGTTAAGTTGCTACTTGGATTCAGTTTAGCTTTATGTCTTTTACCACAGCAGTAAATGTAATACCAGTAACATGACTGAATGTTTGTTTCCTGTTTTAAACAAAATAAAGAACTACAATTATTTACAAAAACTCCTCAACTTCCCATAAAACTGGCACATTACATTTTTTCTATTAGCTTGAAATGTCGCTAGTTCCTTAACAAGTCCAAACTCTCACCAGAAGGGGGCAGTCTTGTACCAGAACCCACTTAAAATTACAGTATCATCAAGTTTTCCTCTTCAAACTCAAAACTCATAAATACTTATTTTCTTATAGTGTTGACGTGCTGCATCAGCTGATAGTTTACATTCTAACTCTGTTAGCTTAGCTCTGTTTTTAGACTGAAAACAGCCACAGTAAAACCACAAATCCCCTTTTTCTGTTGGTTTGTGTTGTCAGTAGCTGAACTAAAGATCTGTTTGGAATCCAACAAACAAGGTCAGAACTGTCACAGTTTAGCTGCAGCTGATAGTTTACATTGTAGCTTTCTTATCTTAGCTCTGTTAGCTTAGCTCTGTTTTGTTTTTTTGTTTTTTTTTTAAGCACAGTTTAGTCTGAACCATGGATCAACAAACAGTAACCTAGCAAAGATAAGAACATCCCATAATAACTTTATACCTTCATAAGCCTCAGAATCTAACTCACCCGTGTAGAAGAAACACTGACATTTCAGTATCAAACTCCATCCTTCACATTTACAGCTGTGTCCAGTGGAGAAAACACTTATTAGTAACACTAATAATTTGTCTTTCTTACCACCGCAAAATACCCATTAATTCACCTCTGTATACTAGTCACTGTCTCTATGACGTCAACAGTATTAACCAGTTTTAGACTAATTTTAGTTTTGTGTGGAGTCAAGCACAGGATTAATTTATGGTCTTTAATAGTTGAAGACAACATGAAATGGAAACACAGATTTTACAGAGGCAGGCCAATCTAACGGAGAATCTTTTGCCCAATGTGGGCTCGAGCCCACGACCCTGAGATTAAGTCTCACGCTCTACCGAGTGAGCTAACCAGACTTCTCTAGATGAAGAAACAATTGAACTTCCATCTTGAAAAACACTTTTTTCCCCAACATTAATAACTTCTCTTTTGTTACCACCAGAAAAATCGACCAACACAGCTCAAGACGCTTTTCCCAGTATTTAGAAAAAGTCTAGAAATACTGTTGTTTTGGAAAAGTTACCGCTTCTGAATCAAAATCAAACTCATCAGTGTAGCAGAAACACTGCCATTTCAGTATCAAACTCCATTCATTTCATTTAGAGCAATGCAATGATATTTATCCCAAGCTATATAATAAAAGCCAAGTGGCATCTGTGTGTGTGCGTGTATGCATGTGCCTTGGGAGTCACACAAAATCTGGAAAGAGCTGACAGCTGCAGTTTTGGTCAAGGAACACAGTAGCAAAAACAGAAACTTGGTAGGACCAATATTTTGGGAGATATTAGTAATTTTGGAATACAATAGCTTTGCAGTCAAGCTGCTATGGCCAGAACACTTTGGCGGTGACTGCTGGACGAATGCGGTACAGCATGCACAAATACACAATAGCATAAAAACTACCACATCTAGAACCTGTGGATCCCAAAAAGGCCAATGCACTAGTATAAAACTAGATTCTGACATTAGTCATTATTGTTTTGTATCCCAGACCTCTGTTAGAAAAGAAACACCTGAATTCAACGTGTCCACATACTTTTGTCCATATCTCCTTTGATACTTTATGGGATGGTTGAAAAAATACTCACTGGTGTTTTTTCTCTTTTAAGATTGTCTATTTCAGCCAGATCGTCATCCCCTTCATCATCCTGGTCTACTGCACGGTCCGCATCGTCAACCGGCTGAGGAAGAAAACCGTCGGGGAGAAAACCAAGCTGAGGCGAGCGGTGTGCGTGGTCCTGTCCGTGGTGGTGGTCTTCTCCATCTGCTTCCTGCCCAGTACTTTGGCCCGGGTCGCTCTGCTGGTCGTCAGGCTGAAGAAATGGCAGGATGCCGAGAACGTGGTGGTCCAGATCTACGACAGCCTCATGGTTCTGTCGTACATCGACTGCCTGCTGGACCCGCTGGTGTACTGCTTCTGTAATTCGGGGTTTAAAGACGCTTACGTATCCAACTTCTGTCCTTCCATTCTTCAGAAGAGGCTGCTCAAGGCAGACTTTGGTTTGGGAACGACAACTGTGACAACGACCACCTCTGGTGTCAGGACCGTTACTTTACCAATACTCGAGAAATGAGTAGTTTTTTTGTTTTTTTTTCCTTTTATGATTATTTACATGTGTTAAACCAGATGAACTTCTTCATAGTCCTAATAACTGTTGGAGAAAGTACCTGCAGGAACTGAGGCCTTTTCTTCTGTAAATATACTTCAAAGGTCTTTTTTACCTGCACAAGAAGATCCACGAGAGACTTAAGTGTTCATTGACTGGTCCAGACGAACATTAGATGAAGCACCTTAAACAGCATCGTTGAAAAAGGCGTGTAGTTGAAAATCCGGTTAAGTTGTGACGTTACTTCCTACTTCCTTATCCATTTCTGTTCATTCGTCTGTATTAAGGGTTCCTACAGGTTTCTACAAGTTCAATGTAACACTTTTTAAGACCTTTTCAAAACTATTAGAGGGTCAAAACACATTAACGTCCTGTCAGAGAGCAAACTTTTATTGATTGCCATTCCAACATTTATGTCAATATAAAGTAGCTTCTTCTTTTGAATAATCCCTTATGGTCCAACTAAAGCAGCACTAGTCTGTCAAATTGTCTCTAAAATGTCCCGTCAGAGAGATTTCACATACTGTGTTTTGACCCTAGAACACAGCCCATTTCATGGCCATACAGGCAAAAATTCGTGACTCCTAGAATTTAGGAAAATGTATTTATTTACTCCAATGCCTTGATTTCCATCGTTCCAAGTTGAATTGACTGACTGAATTGATTTCCATAAGATGCAGCGAGCTTCCAACACCTTCCTCTCCACTCATGTCAGCCAGGTCCAGAATGATCTTTTCTCCAACCAGGCATTCACATTTCTGTGATCATTTCTCAGTGGGGGCTGCCAAGTTAACGATAACTGGTTCCTAATTTTCAATATAAAATGTGGGGTTGGAAAGGATGGAATGGAGTCGACTAACGTTACTTTCGTTGCAGTTTGGACATTAAACAGACACATTTAAACACAATACACCCAACAAGTTTATGGCAACAGAACTGAAGACCTACCATATCAAATTGAATACCTTTAAAAACTTTTTTAAAGTATTCAATGCAGATTTGTAAATTCAAGACTTTTCAAATGTTTTAAGACCCTGCTGGAACCCTGTGTATTCAGTCTAGTGCAGTTCTGTGTTTCTGAGTCCATAAATCACATCCAGTTCATTTTTTACCACTTTACATGTGATGATGAAAAGCAGAGGAAGTGGACAACGCTGATCAGTAAAGTTACATGTTCTAATTAATGGGGAAAAAATTAAGCTGATGCTGTAGTTAATGTTACGATGGCCGATAAGCAAAATCTCCAATCTGAAAAATTCTGAGAAATGCACTTTTTTGAGAAAACTATTTAAAAAAAAGTGTAAATATGTGTAAATAGTAATATAGTCCAAAAACAGTGTATTTATGCAAGAAATCAAGTCTCAAAAAAAGTGCATTTCTCAGAGAGGTGGTTTTGCTTTGGCTATTTAGTGCATTAGCTAACTAATATTTAAAGGTTACCTGATATTAATTTAAAAAAAAAAAAGAGTTTTATGTGACAGGTAAATAAGGTATAGGTACAGGGTGTCCCAAAAAAATTGACATCATTTGAGATGTCCATATCAGAGTGGATACATGGTCAGGAGAAATGATACTTAATAGGATTTATTTTGGACATAAAATGTTTTATTCTACAAATGCCACATCCAAATCTGCTTTTCTGTTGGCGCTTGTTTATGAACTTTTCTAACAAATTCACATTTGACAGTGTTTGGGCGTACTTCAAAACACACAACGCCTTTTCTGTTGCAGTAAGCGGCATGTCTATTTCTGAAAGCACAATAATAAAAATGATTATACTTCTTTGAGAAAAAAAAATGTAAACAAATTATTATGTGATGAAATTATGTCATATTTTTTGGGACACCCTGTATTTATGTCAACACGCAGCGATGCTCTGCTGGAAAAAGAATTCAATTCACTTAAAATTACGACCTACAGCAGGTGAAGATTGACATTGGAAAAGTGTGCTAACTGCCTGTTTTCCACCACAGGAACTTTCAGCATTTATACTGGCATTCGTAAAACATTGGTGTGTTTTCACTGAAATTACCTGGGAAAAAAGACATTCCATTAACCCCAAACATCCCTGAAAAAAGTTCCCAGTAGATGGTAGAACTTTTTAGCTTTCCTGGATTTCTTGGGGGCGGGGCTATGTGCTGTTTGGCCTTAAACGTCTTCTTACCGCCACCTACTGGACTGGAGGTGTAGTGTAGTTTCTTTTACCACAAACCAACACAGATTACCAGGAATTCTTTCACCCATGTAAATAAATCCCCAGAAATAACACTTCCTGGAAATGTTGGTGGAAAAGCGACTTCTAACTGTATTTGAGTCACATAAATGAATGCAGATGGTGCTTTATTAAACAGAGAAGTGATATTTAAATGAAGACACAGGCTTCATGACGTCGGACTTAACGACTAGTTAACTGCGATGGCCCAGAGGTGCAACAGGCCAAGAAATTATCCATATAAGAAAAAAAAAAGAGAACAGCCCAAAAAAATTATTCATATAAGAAAAAAAGAGAACAGCCCAAAAACTTACTAACTATACAAACTATATTAATGGAAATATTTTTAAAATAACTTTATTTTTAGTGCACTGACCTCCACTTCCGGTGGGTTACTTCCTTAGCTTTAGCCACATCAGCTGAAGGCCTTAAAAATTTCAGCCTATGCTTTTATTTTTTGTGGTGGCCTTAATTGAAGAGACCTTCTGGGTAAACAGCGCCCCCTTAATTGAAAAGGTGGATGATGTTTTTTTGTCTTATAGTGGATAATTTTTTGGGCTGTTCCCTTTTTGTTCTTATAGTGGATAATTTTTTGGGCTGTTCTCTTTTTTATCTTACAGTGGATAATTTTTTGGGCTGTTGCACCTCTGGGCCACTGTTGTTAACTCTTAACTTTTGCCTTAAATATCAACCAGTGCTTTTTTTGACACGTCTCGTGATTAAATTCCACTGCAAGTCAAAGCTCTGCAGTAAAATCTTTCAATAAAAGCATATAAGTATTATCAATAAAATGTACTTGAAGTATGAACAGTAAACGTAGTAGTTGTAAATGAAATGGCCAGTGTGTTATTAATGTATTAGTGGTTTTGATTCATTTAACTGATGTATTTGTGTGTATGTTATATTTTACTGCTGTACATGAACTCATTTGAGCAACAAGAGTTGGCAGTTGAATTTCCAGTCCTGTGCAAAAACCCGAGTTCAACATTAGGTTTGTTGGTTTAGTACAGTTCTAATGTCCACACATGCATTTGTCTCTGTATTTAGATCCAATCTGATATATGTGAAGTATGAACAGCAGGAAAAAACAAAGGTTTAAGAGTAAAAACAGCTTCTATAAACCAAAGTGATCGTATTTAGTGTGACCTCCCTTTGCACTTAACATGTTTTTAACTAGTGAAGTCCCGATCTGGATTTTTTGCTTCCAATACGATTTTTTTTGGGATTAGTTTTACCAATACCGATCTGATACCAACTTTTTACAATGAAATTTTGATTTAAATTTGGAGTCATTATTTATTGGTTGTTATGCTATTATTACCTCTGCCAGGAGGTACTGTGATCACTTTGCTTTGTGTGTTTGTTTGTTTGCTTGTTTGTTTGTTAGCAACTTTACGTGGAAACTATTCCAACTATCTTTCCCAAATCTTCCCCACAGATAGGACTAGGCCCTGGGACCAACCCATTCAATTTTGGGCCAAGTAGGCCAAAGTTCAAGGTCACAGCAAGGTCACAAAATCTACAATTTTCCTATCTCTCATCATTGAGAAATTTTCCAAAATTCAAAACGACTCCAATTAGCCTCTAATTTGATCCACCTGTAGCTTAGAACAATATCTTGTATCTGGCACAAAATTGTCCACATCCACTGTGGAATGTGGACTCTGTGGACATTTACATTTAACATTGAAAATCTCATTTACCACACATTTTTCATTAGAATTCAACAAATATTGATTGGAATTGAAAATAATTTGACATACACATGACTGGTACCAAGCTTCAACTTTTTCTGCTGTATGGAACAACCTGGAAACTGTTGAATTTGAAAATAAATAGTCCATCCACACATGCACACCGTTTGGGGTGCTTGGCGGAGGTTTGAGTTCTCTGAACACTTGTTTTACTGAATGTGGCTGAATGTGGAACCTGAACTAAAACAAGTTTGACACCTTTGACTCTTAATAGTTTTAGTATAATTTTTGCACTTTCCAAATTCATACTGTGGGACAAATTAGAACCTTTGGATCAGTGGGTTGCTCGCAGGTCAGGTTGGGGCAGGTCAAAAGAATGTCAGTTTATTTGCGGGGTGGGCTGGGATGGGTCAAATAATTCCATAAAAGCCCCTCGGGTTGAAAAAAACCTGACTTGCGTATCACTACCATATGTGGCCTACCTCATGAGTACGTGCAGACCTGAAAGTCAAAGTTAAACTTACGGATGCTTTACTAGTTCCTCTAAGCCTCCTGCTGGTGTGCAGCTTTTTCCTACCCTCAGAAATTTTAATTTGAGGGGGCAGGACATTCGTTTAACCCCACCCCCAGAACCGGGCCCTGATCAGCCCGATCTCGTGACTGAATCCAATCCGGTCTGATCTTCAAAAAAATCCCAGATCGGCAGCAGATACCTATATTTCTTTTTCATTTTTGTTCAGACAATATGAGATTTACTGCATTAATTTTCTACTGTTTTATACCAGGTTTCATTCAACGCATGTCAGATGTTTCTACCTGTTTGTGCTGCTTCTTGTCATGGGGTCAGAGGCCACACTAAATAGTGACTTAAACCTTTACAAACACATTTAGTTTAGTTTTTCTGTGTCTTTGAAGGCTGATGCACATATTTCCTGTATTTTCTTGTTGTGGTCTATTGTTTGGTACAGTACTATACATGAACGCATCATGTTCTATAAGATCTCTGCATGTTTGTCCTCTGAGAACCATGCATCTCTAAAAACTAAACTTTCAGTTGTGGCTTTTCCATTGGACATCTGTGTAAAACTTTACCGATATTTACTAAATGTCGAAAAAACATAGGTGCATAATGTCGGTTTTTCCATTAAATCACAAATGAGATAATTTGTTTATTTATTATTGCGAGATGACATGAAAAGTCATTCCATAAACATGGCGACCAACAAAAATATGACTGATTTACAGATATATTCATTATTATATATTACCTCTCTATCTCATACAAAATTTAAAAAATGATTGGGTTTCCTGGTGTGTCCACACATACCGTGACATGTTTCTTATAAAACACTTCGTCTTCACTTGTTGTAACGTCCGTTTTTTTTATTTTTTTTTATTCAGATGACTCTAGTTGGGGAAAAAGGTCTTTCCATTACAGTTTTGCGTGATATAGATATTTCGCTACTCCTGAAAAACCACCTCTTGCCAGCACAAAAAACTTTTAATTGAAAAAGTCAAAACTGTCATTTTTTCATTAGATAAATTTTAATGCGCAAGTTACATTCGTGCAATTTGAGGGTCAATGGAAAAGTGACTAGCGAGGCCAGTTTTTCAGTATTTTCCAATTAATTCAACAGGGAGGAGTTTCAATTCAAAAAAGAAAACTTCATCACAAACATTTTGAAAGTCAACATAACGGAGATGCATGCTTTTTACTGGACAGGAAGTAGATGCAAACTGTAAAAAAAAACTGTAAAAAAAAAAAAAACAAACAGTCAGACAAATGTAGTTGAGTAAAAAGTATATGTGGTGTAGATGTATAAAGACATGTTTGTACTAAAGCACAGTATTTGAGTAAAAGTACTTAATGATTTCTAACGCTGAACCCATGACTCAATACAAACACACATCTGTGATCATGTGTCTTGTTTTGTTGCATAAAGTCATTAAACGACAGCAGTAAACGCCCAACTCTTCTGCTACTTATCCAGATGCACTTCCTGACTGTACAACCACGCACAGATGGAAAATAAAAAGCTGGGCAGCTCCACATGGAACATTTAACCCATAAAGACCCAAACATCCACCAGCCATCCAAAGCATCTACTGATCCAAACTGTTCAATACCTGATGATCCACTAATGCTATCAATCCAAATAAATAATTGGTGTAAAATACAGTTCTTCATCTTTTCATGGTCATCAGATATGACCCATTTGGATGTTCAGAGGCTGTGTAGTTACCGTGGAAACACTGTCATCTTCTACAACATTGATTCCCCAGTAAAACCCATGGAGGTGGATCAATGACAGTAGATGGACACACTTATTTTTGTATATATTAGTAAATAACATGAACAAAAACGAATAAAAAAACCTACAAAATAATAAATAATGTGGAAAAAAAGGTAAAAAAAAAAAAGTACTCAAGTAAAAAGGGATAAAACTCGCATGTAAAGTCAAGAATGTAATGAATAAAATTAACAAAAATGAAGGATAAGTCAACAAAATAACCAGTAACTTGAACAAAACAAGTTTGATCAATAACAGTGGATGGACACACTTGGTTTATGTTCAGTTTATGATGTATTTGACTGAAAAAAGTCCCTTTTTCTTCAGTTTTCTCTGTTTTTGATATAAAACTTTTGCAGTTACTCTGAGTTGTTATGAACATCTACATGATCAATGAATTAAATATAGGAAAATACATTATTTTAACTGAAAAAATGCAAATAACTGGTGTAAAATACAGTTATTTGTCTTTTCATAGTCATCAGATATGACCCATTTGGATGTTCAGAGGCTGTGTAGTTACCGTGGAAACACTGTCATCTTCTACAACATTGATTCCCCAGTAAAACCCATGGAGGTGGATCAATGACAGTAGATGGACACACTTATTTTTGTATATATTAGTAAATAACATGAACAAAAACGAATAAAAAAACCTACAAAATAATAAATAATGTGGAAAAAAAGGTAAAAAAAAAAAAAGTACTCAAGTAAAAAGGATAAAACTCGCATGTAAAGTCAAGAAAGTAATGAATAAAATTAACAAAAATGAAGGATAAGTCAACAAAATAACCAGTAACTTGAACAAAACAAGTTTGATCAATAACAGTGGATGGACACACTTGGTTTATGTTCAGTTTATGATGTATTTGACTGAAAAAAGTCCCTTTTTCTTCAGTTTTCTCTGTTTTTGATATAAAACTTTTGCAGTTACTCTGAGTTGTTATGAACATCTACATGATCAATGAATTAAATATAGGAAAATACATTATTTTAACTGAAAAAATGCAAATAACTGGTGTAAAATACAGTTATTTGTCTTTTCATAGTCATCAGATATCACCCATTTGGATGTTCAGAGGCTGTGTAGTTACCGTGGAAACACTGTCATCTTCTACAACATTGATTCCCCAGTAAAACCCATGGAGGTGGATCAATGACAGTAGATGGACACACTTATTTTTGTATATATTAGTAAATAACATGAACAAAAACGAATAAAAAACCTACAAAATAATAAATAATGTGAAAAAAAGGTAAAAAAAAAAAAAGTACTCAAGTAAAAAGGATAAAACTCGCATGTAAAGTCAAGAAAGTAATGAATAAAATTAACAAAAATGAAGGATAAGTCAACAAAATAACCAGTAACTTGAACAAAACAAGTTTGATCAATAACAGTGGATGGACACACTTGGTTTATGTTCAGTTTATGATGTATTTGACTGAAAAAAGTCCCTTTTTCTTCAGTTTTCTCTGTTTTTGATATAAAACTTTTGCAGTTACTCTGAGTTGTTATGAACATCTACATGATCAATGAATTAAATATAGGAAAATACATTATTTTAACTGAAAAAATGCAAATAACTGGTGTAAAATACAGTTATTTGTCTTTTCATAGTCATCAGATATGACCCATTTGGATGTTCAGAGGCTGTGTAGTTACCATGGAAACACCGTCATCTTCTACAACATTGATTCACCATTGATTAACGGCAGTGGATGGACACACTGGGTTTATGTTCAGTTAATGATAGATTTTACAGAAAAAGTCGCTTTTTCCTTCAGTTTTCTCTGTTTTGATATAATAAACTTTGAACTTACTCTGAGATTTTATGAACATCTACATGAACAGTGAATTAAATATAGGAAAATAACTGATTTTTCACAAGAAAAATGCAAAATACAGAGGACAATATTATAATAAATGGTGATAAATCAAGTAGGAAAGGTTAAATAGAGAGAAAAAAAATCATTTGGAAACTGAGACAAAAGCAGAACTGGCTGTTTATGTGTTAAAGGCCTTCAAATGGTTTTCACAAACAACACTGCTTTATATACAGTCGAGGAAAAAATTATTAGACCACCCTTGCTTTCTTCCATTTCTTGTTCATTTTAATGCCTGGTCCAACTAAAGGTCCATTTGTTTGGACAAATATAATGAGAACAACAAAAATAGCTCATAGTAGTTTAATTTCAGAGCTGATATCTATCCATTTAACATGTTTTCTTGACAATAACCAAAATCACTTCAGTTCTTCCATCAGTATCTATGTCATTGTACTGACAAAAACAGTGCTTTTAGACATCCCATGTTTTCTTTTCTGTCTGTTTTAGTCACATGACACACACAGGAGTTAGGACTGGATTGCAAAACCATTGTTTTTGTTGACTTTTGATGGTCTAATAATTTTTTTCACAACTGTACTTCAAAAAAAACAATCTTAACCATTTATCTTCTTTATAATTATTACTTCTGAAGACATTTTGTGGGGGTGGGATGTTTTTCTTGTGAAATCATATTACCACATATGCCATCAACGATAATTACAGTATTCGGCAGTGTTTTGAAATAACCTGCTGTGTATTTAAGCTCAGAGTATCACACAGGAAGCTTATTTTCATTATCAATACATCAGACTACCAGACAGTGCTGAGATTTGACTTCACCGCTGTTGTCGGGCATGACTCTATAACAGTCTTTTACATTTCAATATTTCTCGAGCGATCAGAACTGTTTTCTTTTGTAAATGCGCCCGTAAATGGACTGACTGTGTCATAATATTGCTATAAGCAGAATACAGTAGTACATTTCACAGAGGAAACAAATCATGTTTAATCATCACTACAAAAAATGTCAAAATAAAAATGAAATAAATATACAGATTGTTTTGCTCTTTTCTGGAGAGAAAAGAAAAATAGAAAAGACACTGTGTGTGTTTATGTTATATATAAATGTGAATGTAAAACCTGTAAATTTTCCATTACAAAACTAAATTAAAAATGTAAATCTTTAAACAGTTGCAGGCAATGGAAACTCACAAAAACTGATTGTTTGTTTGTCGGCCCACACAGTTTAAAGATGATCAACCTGATTAATGATCAAAACTGAAAATCAGCATTTGTATCAACACCTTTTCATCCAACATCCAATAAAGTAAAATAATAGTAACATATGCTTCTTTCTTCCATAATACTTTATTTTTACTTAAATTTCGAGTCGCTATTGTATTTTGACCATTTAATTATTTACATTTTCTGATTTAACTGTATTAGAAAGCCACATTTTCCGTACTGAGTAATGTTGAATAGTTTTCCTTCCATTAAACATGTGCTAAAATGCAAAAACACATAAAAAAAAAAACCAAGTGGTGCTAGGCACAACAAACCCCACCCCTTGCACATATTGTAGCGTATTTTGGCATCGATCCAACTGATGTCATCATACTGTCGCAGAAAAAAAAATGATTAGACCACCCTTGTTTTCTTCAATTTCTTGTTCATTTTAATGCCTGGTCCAACTAAAGGTCCATTTGTTTGGACAAATATAATGAGAACAACAAAAATAGCTCATAGTAGTTTAATTTCAGAGCTGATATCTATCCATTTAACATGTTTTCTTGATAATAACCAAAATCACTTCAGTTCTTCCATCAATATCTATGGCATTGTACTGACAAAAACAGTGCTTTTAGACATTCCATGTTTTCTTTTCTGTCTGTTTTAGTCACATGATACACACAGGAGTTAGGACTGGATTGCAGAACCATTCATTACCTCCGCCAGGAGGTATTGTGATCACTTTGCTTTGTGTGTTTGTTAACTTTACAGGAAAACTATTCCAACCATCTTTCCCAAATTGTACCCACAGATAGGCCTTGGCCCTGGGACCAACCCATTCAATTTTGGTCCCAGTAGGCCAAAGTTCAAGGTCACAGTAAGGTCACAAAATCTACAATTTTCCTATCTCTCATCATTGAGCAATTTTCCAAAATTCATTAAAAATTCAAAACGACTCAGATTAGCCTCCAATTTGATCCACCTGTAGCGTAGAACAATATCTTGTATCTGGCAGAAAATTGTCCACATCCACTGTGGAATGTGGACTCTGTGGACATTTACATTTAACACTGAAATCCCATTTACCACATTTTTCATTATAACTCAACAAATACTGATTGAAATTGAATCTAATTTGCCATACACATGACTGGTACCAAGCTTCAACTGTTTCTGCTGTATGGAACAACCTGGAAACTGTTGAATTTAAACAGAAATAGTCCATCCACACATGCACACTGTTCGGGGTGCTTGGTGGAGGTTTGCGTTCTCTGAACACTTGTTTTTGATGATTTTGGATGGTCTAATAATTTTTTCCTGCGACTGTAGACAAATTTTGGCTATTATAAGTAAATGAGTGGGGAAAAAAAAAGGTTTTAAAAAGTCATTAAAAAATTTGAACTTTGACCTACTTTTCCCAAAATGTAATCACTTCTATTCTAGGTCACTGGTAATCTATAAACCCAATTTGGTATGAATTCAACCCATAGTTTTGCTGCTAAAGTTTTAACAAGTAAAGAAACAGACCGAACCAAAAGCAGTACCCCTTGCCTCTCCTTCGGGGGGCGGGGTCACAACAAAAAATTGAGTCAAACTGAAGTGGACTATCCCAACAAACCCCCCCCCACCCATTACTTTGTATACATTTTTGTAACTCAATGTTTGTATGAACCTGTGTATAAAAGTATACACCACAGAATGGAGGTATTTGTGTATTTCTGCTGTAAATACACTGGACGCAGGTGATTGAGTTCCTGCAACTAAAGCGCACACACACATTTCTGTGGCTTCCACGAGGCTGTCGGAGGAGTGTGTTATCTTCTATCAGACTAAAACAGCACATACACTCAAAGCTGTTGCTCAACAACTCTTTTCCTAATCATGTAATCTTACCCCGAACAAATATCAAGTGCAACACCTCTGTGAGTCTGTTAAACCCTCATACATCAGCGTCTGGGTGTTGACACTGTTGAGCTCCCACTTCGGCCTCAAATTTCTTCTTTGCAAGAAGGTGCAAGTTTGTTCAGGTTGTGTGTGCGCTTCTGTTGCCAACAACTGCAGCTACACTTCAACGTACAGTCACGGAAAAAATTATTAGACCATCAAAAGTCATCCAAAACAATGGTTATGCAATCAAGTACTAATCATCCCCAATATTTTTGTCATTTACAGTGTGACTTTACTTCGAACCACGGTTATAATAGTTTTGGATTTTTCATTATAGTTTAGTTTAAGTTAGTTTTGACTTTTTTTTTTCTCTAATTCAGTTCGTTTTAATTAGTTTTTAGAGGAGGTTTGCTAGTTTTTATTAGTTTTCTTTTTTTTTTGTAAATGCTTAGTTTTAGTTTAGTTCTAGTATTAGTTTTAGTTTTTTCATAACTTTCCTCTTCCTCGCTGTTGTATTCACATAAATCCCAGACAGGACTCTGCTGCTTTCTATCAACTTTAGTCTCCATATCTCCAGGTAGAGTGGGGACCAGAAGACGACTGGAAACCACAAGTGACGGACCATAATTTTTAT
Organism: Sphaeramia orbicularis; assembly: GCF_902148855.1. Classification (NCBI taxonomy): domain Eukaryota; kingdom Metazoa; phylum Chordata; class Actinopteri; order Kurtiformes; family Apogonidae; genus Sphaeramia; species Sphaeramia orbicularis. The sequence continues at coordinate 45,035,108 of NC_043979.1, read as the reverse complement.
CTGTTTTAGCTAGTTTTGTAAGCAGACAATACAGTTTCAGTGAGTTATCGTTTTTTCTTTTAATTATAGTTTTTATTTATTTCAGTTAACAGAAATGTTTTTTCAATTCTAGTTTTCGTCATTTCGTTAGTTTTCGTTAACGATAATAACCTTGCTTCGAACCACTTCAAGATACAGCTTTTTGAAATCTTATTGAAAATATTGAAAAATAAAGGGTTAAACCAGTGTTTTTTAACCCTTTCATGCACAGTGGTCACTCCAGTGGACAGTTCTTCTCCAGCTGTTCTCTTGTATATTCATGGGTTTTGTTGTTTTAGTTCCATATCAGCCAACACAGTGGACACTTATGCACCATCCCATAATAACACACTGACATTCAGACCATTACTGTAACTGTACTGTTCTAGATAAACCTGATTTGCACTAACATGTTTGAGTGGAAATCAACTGTTATCTGTTAGAAAAAAAAGTTTGTTTATTTTTTTTTGCATATTATCTCCACGAAAAGAGTAATAACTCGCATTAGAATATGTTAAAATGTGAGAAAACGTCAGATTTTATTTTATTTCATTGTTTTCATATCACTTTCTGATATTGGGTTTTAAACACGTTTCTTTACTTCAAAAATTAAATGCATGGACATTTTTGTAACTCCATGAAAAAAAAAAAAAAAAACCCTTGATCACATTGTTTTTTTCATGCCTATGGAGGAATAAAAACACTCATTAAATAGCTTAAATGTCGTCTCAGATTAACGTTTATTTGCAACATATAATAGCAAACTATTACATGATCAAAAACAAATTAATTTTAGCACAAAAAAAAAAGTCTCCGTTTTGAATGTCTGGGGTTCGCCAGAAATTTGTGATGTTAAAATGGAGTCACGAGCCAAAAAAGGTTGGGAACCACTGGGTTAAACAGATTTCTACAAGTCTTTCCATGATTTCTGTCAAAAGCAGTAACGGAAAAAATGATTAGACCATCAAAAGTCATCAAAAACAATGATTTTGCAATCCAGTCCTAACTCCTGTGTGTATCATGTGACTAAAACAGACAGAAAAGAAAACATGGAATGTCTAAAAGCACTGTTTTTGTCAGTACAATGCCATAGATATTGATGGAAGAACTGAAGTGATTTGGTTTTTTATCAAGAAAACATGTTAAATGGACAGATGTCAGCTCTGAAATTAAACTACTATGAGATATTTTTGTTGTTATCATTATATTTGTCCAAACAAATGTACCTTTAGTTGGACCAAGCATTAAAATGAACAAGAAACAGAGAAAAACGAGGGTGATCTAATCATTTTGTTCGGCGACTGTATATAAAGCAACGCTGCTCCTAAGCTAACAAATCTGGTGGTTTCTGAAAACCATCTGAAGGCCTGGAACCCATAAAGACCCAGTGCTACTTTTGTCTCAGTTTCCAAATGATTTTTTTTCTCTCTATTTAACCTCTCCTACGTGATTTTTTCACCATTTATTATAAAATTATCCTCTATATTTTGCATTTTTCCAGTGAAAATCAGGTATTTTCCTATATTTAACACCAAATATTTTAAAACCAAATTAGGTTTATAGATTGCCAGTAACTCAGAGTTGAAGTGATTACATTTTGGGAAAAGTAGGTCAAAGTTAAAATTTTTTTATGAATTTTTTAAATCTTTTTTTTTCCCCCTCACTTACTCATAATGGCTGAAATTTGTCTACAGTTGCGGAAAAAAATATTAGACCATCCAATGTCATCAAAAACAGTGGTTCTGCAATCCAGTCCTAACTCCTGTGTGTATCATGTGACTAAAACAAACAGAAAAGAAAACATGGAATGTCTAAAAGCACTGTTTTTGTCAGTACAATGCCATAGATATTGAGGGAAGAACTGAAGTGATTTTGGTTATTATCAAGAAAACATGTTAAATGGATAGATATCAGCTCTGAAATTAAACTACTATGAGCTATTTTTGTTGTTATCATTATATTTGTTCAAACAAATGTACCTTTAGTTGGACCAGGCATTAAAATGAACAAGAAACTGAAGAAAACGAGGGTGGTCTAATCATTTTGTTCGGCGACTGTATATAAAGCAATGCTGTTTCTGAAAACCATCTGAAGGCCTGGAACCCATAAAGACCCAGTGCTACTTTTGTCTCAGTTTCCAAATGATTTTTTTTCTCTCTATTTAACCTCTCCTACGTGATTTATCACCATTTATTATAAAATTATCCTCTATATTTTGCATTTTTCCAGTGAAAATCAGGCATTTTCTTATACTTAACACGAAATATTTTACAACTAAATTAGGTTTTTAGATTGCCAGTAACCCAGAGTAGAAGTGATTACATTTTGGGAAAAGTAGGTCAAAGGTCAAATTTTTTATGAATTTTTACATCTTTTTTTTCCCACCGTTTACTTATAATGGCTGAAATTTGTCTACAGTCTCAGAAAAAAAAAATGATTAGACCATCAAAAGTCATCAAAAATAATGGTTCTGCAATCCAGTCCTAACTCCTGTGTGTATCATGTGACTAAAACAGACAGAAAAGAAAACATGGAATGTCTAAAAGCACTGTTTTTGTCAGTACAATGCCATAGATATTGATGGAAGAACTGAAGTGATTTGGTTTTTTATCAAGAAAACATGTTAAATGGACAGATATCAGCTCTGAAATTAAACTACTATGAGCTATTTTTGTTGTTCTCATTATATTTGTCCAAACAAATGGACCTTTAGTTGGACCAGGCATTAAAATGAACAAGAAATTGAAGAAAACAAGGGTGGTCTAATAATGTTTTCTACCTTCTGTAAAATCGACACTCAAAGACACAAATGCCGCAGACTGTGGACGTTTGTCTTTACAGAATTGCAATTTTTTGCCGTGCTTTATTCCTTATTTCACAGGCGTCAAACATGCGGCCTGTGGGCCAAAACCGGCCCGCCATAGGGTCCAATCCGGCCCGTGGGATGAATTTGTGAAATGCAAAAATTACACTGAAGGTAGGGGTGTGCAATGTGACGATATTGGGTCGTGAAGTAATGTCATTTCAAATCCACAGAAAAGTTATTTTTCTCAATATTTAATCTTTGTCTCAGAGTCATTACAAGGTTAAATATCATTTTGAGTTTTAAAATGTGCTTCTTTTGCCTTCGGTGACATGGGTAGAGTCAAGTATTTGGTTCTAATCCTGGTTATAATTTCTTTAGGATAATCTTTTACGTAAATCGGTGTTAAACCTGCAGTATTATTTCATTTCCAGTGGCATTTCCCCATTGATTTTTGTTCTGTTTTTTTTTTTTTTTTTTACTTTTCATGTTTATCGAAAAACCAAGTGCACTTTAGTTTTTATGTTGCAAGACTACACTTAATCAGTGTTGTTTACATTTTAGTATTTTTATGTTCTTGGCACATGTTGCAAAATTGCACAAACTATTTAAATTACAAAATGTTCTGAAGGTTCTTTAGGCTAAATTGTCTGTTTTATTTTTTTCTTTTAGGGTTGTGTTTCACATAGATGGCTACACTGTTCAGAAACTTACAAATTAGTCTCAAAGATTAATGTAAAGAATGGTGAAAAAACTGAGATCGGGATTTTATTTTTTAAAAATCGCAATATGATATTTTTGCCATAACTGAAGATATTAATCATTTAAATGCAGGGGCCACATTCAGCCCAATCTGATCTCTTGTGGGTCGGACGAGTAAAATACTATCATAACCTATAAATAATGTCAAATCCAAATTCTTCTCTTTGTTTCAGTGTAAAAAACCATAAAATTACATGAAAATGTTTACATGTAAAAACTATTCTTTCACAAAAAATGTGAAAAACCTGAACAAATATGAACAACATGAAATGAATGAAAGAAGTAAGAGTAATTTTACCAATATTCTGCCTATTATTGAATGTTTGGGTATTTATAGATCTACTGTAATCTCTAAATTGTAACGCACATGTGCAAATGAGAAGCCAAGGCAGAATATTGTTAAAATTGCACTTATGTTTCTAAATAAATTTCAGTTTTTTCAAATTTTTTAAAGGATAGTTTGTAGATGTAAACATTTCCATCATGTAGTTTTACTTTTTTCACTCTAAAACATAGAGAAAAGTTCGGAGTTGACATTGTTTATTGGTTAGTCTGTTATTTTACTGGTCCAGCCCACTTGAGAGCCTCTGATCTAAAATGACTTTGACAGCCCTGCCTTATTTTGTCTTCAGTGAACATTTGGAGGTTCTTACCTTTCACTCAGAGCAGAACAGAGATGTTGCATGAGTGTTGCACCATGGGAGTTACTGATGTCAGTCAACGTGAGACTTGTACCTTCATGTCCGACGATCACAAGCAACAACAAAAACAAAGGCAAGAAATATGAAAACAGTAACTAATCCTTCAGACAAATTAGATGAAATCTGGGAGTCATTGTTGCTTAAAGCTGATTGGCTGCAAGTGCATTTTTCAAGTTTGTTGTGGCTGCGATTTATGGGATTCAATGTTGTTTTTAAAGATAATCATAAGTGTTATGAAAGTTCTAAAATTCATCACTGGTATCGCAAATACCTGAGAGTGTGTGTGTGTGTGTGTGTGTGTGTGTGTGTGTGTGTACGTTCTGCATGCTAGACAGTAAAAACCTGATCTTTACACAAGTTTGGGACCAACAATGAGCGCTGACATGTTCCTAAAGTAGTCAGACGTCTATTCTTCACTGTAAAACCTCACACATCTCTTCATTTTGCTGCTCAACCACCTCATAGTGATGATTTAGAATATACTAAAAATACAACAGCAAAGGCAAAAACACTGTAGGAGTGTCAGAGCAGAGGGGAATATTAGGTCGGTGGTTTGACACCAACTGAAGATGAGCTGAGCTGGAACTCTGCTGCACTCTAGTGGCCACAAGCAGAAGTGATCGACAAGACAATGGATCTCAACGCAGAGGACCCCCCCCCGTGTGTAAGGAAAAATTCCAAGGCCCCCCGCACATAAGAGAAAAACACACATATACATGGGATCTTGGTGTTAACCCTTTCATGCATGAATTATGTGAACCTTCCACAATCAGCCCTGCTCCCAGTAGATCACCACATATGTGGTCTACATATGTGATGTAATAACAACCCCCCCTCCATTCCATTTATGTTGTCCATTACTATCTATATGCATCACTGTCTATAGGCACCATATTTATATATCTAAAACCGCACCTGTCCAAATCTGTATATATTCAAATCCGTAATTATATATATATATATATATATATATATATATATATATATATATGTATGTGTGTGTGTGTGTGTGTGTGTGTGTGTGTGTGTGTGTGTGTGTGTGTGTGTATATATATATATATATATATATATATATATATGTATATGTATGTATGTATGTATGTATGTATGTATGTATATATACAGGGCGACCCAAATGTTTGGAAACAAACTTTGTCACAACATTGTACTTAATCTGTGATGAATGGGTCCAATTGAATTATTTCCTTTGCTTCGTTATGTCATAGTTGACTAGGCCTGAGGTTTAACTTGAATGTAATTCATTCTGTCCAGAGAAAATGACCAGAGAACATGGGAATAGGCATGCTGTGGTTGATCTGCACTGTGCAGGTCAACGCCAATGTGAAATTTACCGTTCTCTCAACCGAAGGGTATCACGCAGTTTTATCTCAAAAGTCATCAGGAAGTACCAGGAGACTGGATCTACAGATGACAGGCCAAAGTCAGGCAGACCACGCTCCGTTCGCACCAGACGGCTGATTCAAAATGTCCGCCTCCGAATTCGTCGGAATCCAACTCGATCAGGGAGAAAGATGGCTCGTGACATGAACGTGAGCAGATCCACCATGCAACGTGTCTTAGCAGTCCACCTGGGTCTCAAAGCTCTCCATCAGTCGCAAGTCCAGATGCTTTCAGCCGCTGATAAAGCCAATTGGGTCACTAAGTGCAAAAGGTTACGTGGACGTTTCACGGAGGACAATGTGAAGAAGACGATTTTTTCAGATAAGAAAATGTTCACAGTGGAGCCAAAACTGAACCGCCAAAATAGCCGTGTGTATGCTACAAGCCGTGCAGATGCAGATGCTGCAAGTTTGAAAGTCAGAAGAGCTGAATTTCCTGCAAAAATCATGGTTTGGGGGGCTATCTGCAGTTCTGGTGCGTTGCAACTGAAATTCGTTGATCCAGGGACCAAGGTAAACAAGGAGTACTACATAAATGAAGTTCTAGAGTCGGTCTTGCTTCCTGAAGTCCGCAGACTGTATCCAGATGGTGATTGGATCTTTCAGCAAGATGGAGCGCCAGCCCACACCGCGAACGTCACTCAGACCTGGTTGAGAGAGCACTGTCCTCAGTTCATCACCAAACAAGAATGGCCTGCTAGGAGCCCGGATTTAAATCCATTGGACTACAGCATCTGGGGACTGTTAGAGGCAAGGGTCAACTCTCATCCTCATCACTCGCTGGCCAGTTTGAAGCAGGCGATTAAGCGTGAATGGGAATGTATTCCCAAGGACACCATTGAAAAAACTGTCGCTGAGTGGAGGTCACGTTTGCGCTGCTGCATCCAACACAAAGGGGACCACTCTGAAAAGTGAATATGCCGTGTAGTACTGAGGGGCAAGCAATCGTATCATAGTTATCAATTTTTCAAAATATAATACCATTACTAAAATATATGTGTTTTTGTTTGTTTCCAAACATTTGGGTCGCCTGTGTATATATATATATATATATATATATATATATATATATATATATATATATATATATATTTTTTTTTTTTTTTTTTTTTTTTTTATACTTATAACTATTTGCAATACATTCTTATCAAACCGTATTTGCACTCTGCTTTTAAACACTTTTTTATTCAAATTTATATGACTGTTTACGTGTATGTGTATGTTTATGTGTATGTTTGCTGCTGACAACACTGTGAACTTCCCCATTGTGGGATCAATAAAGGAATATCTTATCTTATCTTAGTCAAGATTTTTTTCCTGAGTGTTTTTATTCCTCTTTAGGCATGAAAAAAAAAATGTGATGGAAATTTTTTTAATGAACCTGTTTTTCAAAGTTACAAAAATGTCCCCTCAGCTGGACACCATGTGTTTAATTTTTTTGAAGCAAAGAAACATGTATTTAAAACGCAATATCAGAAAGTGATAAACTGTGTGAAAACTATAAACTATGAAATAAGAACATTTTTAATGCAGCTAATCTTATGTTTTCTCACATATTAACATACTCTAATACAAGTTATTACTCACTTCATGGAGATAAAATGCAACAAAAAAAAATTTGTGTAAAAAACAAACAAACAAACAAAACTATTAATTACAGTCTAATAACAATTAGCAGTTGATTTACACTCTAACATGTCAGTGCAGATCAGGTTCATTAAGAACAGCAAAGTTACAGTACTGGTATGAATGTCAGTTTAATGGATGATGCATTAGTGTCCACTGTGTTGGCTGATATGGAACTAAAACAACAAAATCCATGAATATACAAGAAAACAGCTGGCGAAAACTGTCCACTGGAGTGACCACTACGAATGAAAGGGTTAATCTGTGGAAATATGTTCTGACGCCTGTGCATTAGTTATTATTATTTACACTTTTTTAGTCTTAAATGTACTTTAACTGTATAAGGTGTGGTGTTGGGAGTTGGATTTTCTTTCCGTTCAGGCTAAATGTGCCTTTAGACTCCCCCTTTTATCAGCCCGTGGGATGACACACAACAAAGTACACAACCCAGACAGGAAATAAACACAGTGGGAACATGAGCTAAACTGTCCATGAGCAATTTGGTTTGTGTACATGCTAACGTTAGCTTCCACGCCAACATTAGCTTCCACGCTAACATTAGCTTCCATGCTAATGTTGCTAATTTGAGTCAATGGTGTTTTCCGTTCCTAAGTAGCCGTTGTGTGGTTTCCGCCGTTCTGACTTTGTCGTTATTGACTCCATATTTGTGTGTAATAATCAGAGGCTAAACTCGTACCTGATGTGAAGTCCTGAACTCCGGATGGTTTGCTCAGTCCAGTCCGCCCTTGGATGGCTTCAGGCAGATGCGTGTCCGGTTTGAGTCAAAGCGCGTCTCGAACCAGGGTACAAGTGAAAGTTGGGCTTTTTAGCATTTCTATTATAACCTACAGCACAAGAAGACATGTCCCTCCTGTTTTCTGTGTGCTCTCAATTCCAATCCTCTCAGTTTCAGAACCACTAAATTGCGCGCGCAATTGCGGTGACGTAACATTGTAAGAAAGCTCCACCCATCCGCCCACTCCGGAAACAACAAAATGCAGCATCTTTCCTCAGAAGAAAATGATGATTAAAGACATTGCTGTATTACTGTATTTAATGACTGTGACACAATGACAACTTTGAAACGACTGTTTTTCTTGTGCGTCAATTGCCCTAAAATGTTTATTGGAAACATAATGGTTAAAATGATAATGACTGTCAAACTTAATCAAAGGGAGTAATAATTAGTTTCAGCCTGTCCTTGAAGAATATCAATAACTTATCAGTATTCATAATTTAACATTGGCTCTGATATCCTTTTTCCTTTTTAATGTAAGGTGTCTTTATCATATGAAAAGTGTGTCAAAATGTTTCTAGTTTTATTGTATCCCCAAGTGAGTGAAAGTTTAAATAAATAAATATATATATATATATATATATATATATATATATATATATATATATATATATATATGTATATGTAAAGGAAAATGTTTTGACCATTTTCCCACCTTGTCATTGTAACTGCAGCCAAAGGTGAGACAGTCAGTTAAAGAAAAACACCACTTACTGCCTGTTCAATTTAAACATATTCAACTGGAAATACTATCACACATAAACAGAACCAGAACATCTGAATTATATCAGACATCAGTTTAATTAGTACTTTTTCTCATCCTCAGTCCTCCTCATGTGACCTGGAAACTATCACAGAAGGAGGTCATGTGCATCATTTGGCCAATTTAGCACTTATGTTGCTAGATTAACACAACTTTTCAGGCTACCCTAGCAACTTTTTTTGTCCAAAAGCACCTTGCAACAAATTTGACCTCTTCTAAACTTTATTTGGAAACTTTTAGCAACTTTTGAAAAGGGACTTAATTTCTATAACACACACATTTTTCTCTAAATGAAATGAAATGATTTTCTCGGTCACAGTCAGAAAAACACATGGTCTGTGGTCTGTCTGCCTAGCTGTACAAGTCAGTGTTGATAACTTAGCCACCCTTTTGGGATATTTAGTGATGTTTCAGGCCCCTGAGTATAAATCACTCCCACTGACATTGATATATACTCTATTGTCTCTTTTTGTTCCATTTAGATTGTTAATGTAAACTGAAAATTAAAAATGTTATGGTCAAAAAAAAAACAAAAAAACGCCCACTCCTTCTGCGCATGTCACACACCCTGACTGTCATGGCACTGGCCAGTGTGGCTGCTGGACCATCATGAGGTGGGTCTGTCCTGCTACCCCAGCCTGCAGCCTCCCATACAGACTGAGAACCGTTGTACCCCTGGAGCTGCTCCAGCTCCGATTATTATTGATGCAACATACAACTGCTCCTTAGTTTGGAGCTCCTGAGAATCCAATCCAACTTTACTTGTAAAGCTCCTTAAAAATACTACAGAGGGCCAATGTGCTGTACAGAAAGACAAATAAAAAACCAAAATAACAGAGTAAAATACAAGAATAGATTAAAAGACATAGAATATATACTGAACAAAAATATAAACGCACCACTTTTGTTTTTGCTCCCATTTTTCATGAGCTGAACTCAAAGATCTAAAACTTTTTCTACAAACACAAAAGGCCTATTTCTCTCAAATATTGTTCATAAATTTGTCTAAATCTGTGTTAGTGAGCACTTCTCCTTTGTCCTTTGCTGAGATAATCCATCCACCTCACAGGTGTGGCATATCAAGATGCTGATTAGACAGCAGGATTATTGCACAGGTGTGACTTAGGCTGGCCACAATAAAAGGCCACTCTAAAATGTGCACTTTTACTGTATTGGGTGGTCCAGGGGGGTCAGAAAACCAGTCAGTATTTGGTGTGACCACCATTTTCCTCGCACAGTCTTCTTCATGAATTCTCTGAAACAGCTTTGGAGATGGCTTATGGTAGAGAAATGAACATTCAGTTCACAGGCAAAAGCTCTGCTGGAGATTCCTGAAGTCAGCATGACCAGTGCATATTCCCTCAAAACTTGTGACATCTGTGGTATTGTGCTGTGTGATAAAACTGCACATTTTAGAGTGGCCTTTTATTGTGGCCAGCCTAAGTCACACCTGTGCAAAAATCCTGCTGTCTAATCAGCATCTTGATATGCCACACCTGTGAGGTGGATGGATTATCTCAGCAAAGAAGAAGTGTTCACTAACACAAATTTAGACAGATTTGTGAACAATATTTGAGAGAAATAAACCTTGTGTGTACACAGAAAAAGTTTTAGATCTTTGAGTTCAGCTCATGAAAAATGGGAGCAAAAACAAAAGTGGTGCGTTTATATTTTTGTTCAGTGTAGAATCGACCATTTAATCCAGTTTCTACTTTCTGATTGTCTTAATAAACCTGTTCCCCTCAAATGTGCCAAGAAAACCACAGCCTCCAGAGATGACAAAAAACAGAACAGAGGTAAAAGACAATGAGCTGTGTGTTTGAAAATAACTCTCTTTATTTGAGTATTTGTCAGAATCCTTACAGAGGTATCACACATACAGTCGTGGAAAAAATGATTAGACCACCCTTGTTTTGAACAGTTTCTTGTTCATTTTAATGCCTGCTCCAACTAAAGGTCCATTTGTTTGGACAAATATAACAATGACAACAAAAACAGCTCATAGTAGTTGAATTTCAGAGCTGATATCTATCCATTTAACATGTTTTCTTGATAATAACCAAAATCACTTCAGTTCTTCCATCAGTATCTATGTCATTGTACTGACAAAAACAGTGCTTTTAGACATTCCATGTTTTCTTTTCTGTCTGTTTTAGTCACATGATACACACAGGAGTGAGGACTGGATTGCAGAACTATTATTTTTGAAGACTTTTGGTGGTCTAATCATTTTTCCGCGACTGTCCATCTGGGATTAAATCAGATCTACATAAGCAAAGTGTGAAAAGTGACACATACGTATGAAGATACAATTTTATGTTTCATAAAAAAGTATTCTTTAATCCAGTGACGTTCTCTGTGATATGTACAGTTTCAGTTACATCCTGGTGTTTTTCTGCATGGTGTTTGTTTTCAGATAATACAATAAAAGGCACTGAAGCAGAAACACTGAAAACAAGGAGAGATTAAAACCGTCAGAGGATCCGCAACAGTTCCCTGAGGAGCCCCACTTAAAAAACACATCAAAGAAGGGTTTTTATTTTCCGCAGCAGGAAACAACACCTAAAATGTTTTAGATCAGAAACTTACCGTGAAATGTTCAAGCAGCTTTCACAGAATTTTGAATAAACAAAAATAGAATTTAAGAAATGCACAAAAACCTTAAATTTCTTGTGGTGAAAAACCTGATACATAATAAAACACTTCTAAATTTTTGCAAGTTTTTCATTTTGAAGGATAAAAATATTCCTAGTATAATGATTCATTTCTAATCATGATGCTGCTGCTGTTACTTTGAAACAGTCCATACTCATAATAAACCTGAAGCTTCAGAAATGTTCAATATATAAAAACATCTAAACATACAGTACTTTTGTAAGCACTCAAGGCTGATAAAACTCAGTATTAATAAAAACATCTGTATAAAATCTGACCATATTTTAAATGTCATAAATGTACATAAATGCACAATAATCTAAAATAATATTTAAAGAAGAAAACATTGAGGTTTTCATCATCTTTGAATGTTAATAGTTGAAGATTTTATGGTCATTTGTCTTATTAAATCTACTGTATTTAACTTTTAGAATCTGTATCAACACTCAAGTACGACAAATAAGGGGATCATTTCCTGAAAAACTGTTTTAATTAATGCACTGATTCATCTACAAACTGGTTTTAAAGAAACAAAATGCAATTGAATGAGCGATTTGTTTTGCAAATACAAAATATATCTATCAGACAAATACACAATTTCTGAAATAAAAAGGAATAAATGAATAAAAATAAAGCCATGAAAAATAAGAAAATACATCCTTCGTAGACAAAACCATATTTCAAATCCCACAACCCCCCAAAATTAGTAACAGCATATTTTGTAGAATATTTTGTCTTTTGAAGAAATATTTTCTTTGCATGAAATGTTTTTTTGTGGAAATTTTTTGTCTGTCAAAAAATACAATTTTACAAAATTGTTTAAAAAAAAAAAAAAAAAAAAAAAAAAAACCTTCTTCTCAGTTTTTTTTTGAGGATATTTATCTTTTTAGGCTTTTTTTTTTTAGTATTTGTAAGTATGCTTTACATTGTGTATTTGTTTGATTGGAATGTTTTATTTTGCAAACTACATTGTGTTTAGAAATGAAACAACCAGATCTAACCACATTTAATCAGATTTTACCTCGTCAGTGGCTCAGGAGCCTGAGTCGAGCCAAAAAACCTCCAAACAGTGACGTCGACTGTTTGCTCGTGGCCTGGGGAGGACTCACAGCAGAGGAGGAGGAGGAGGAGGAGGAGGCCTTGTTGGACTTCTTGGACGTGGGCTCCTGGTAGGGGATGGTGGCGCTGCTGTGTAGGTCTGCGTTGATGAAGCACTGGCTGCCTCGGATGTGGTCGACGCCGCGGGCCGACGGGTGTCCTCGGTACGGTAGGGGGTAACAGGGCGCCTCCTCCAGGATGGTGCTGATCCGCTCGTTACTCAGGTATCGGTGCAGGACGCCATGAGCTGGGCACAGGAAAAAACATGTGATTTCACCGAGTGTTCCTACATTTGTCGAACGGCTGCATGTGTGTATATATACAGGGTGGTATGACCCTGGGTCAGACTGAGTATGAGTACTTGCATCTGAGTACTTGCCGATACCGAGTACTGATACGAGTACTCAATAATCCCATTCCAGTTGTTAGTTCCTTTTGTAAATGTGCTTTATTGTCGTTGTCATTAGTCTGACTGGAACAAAGTGCTGCTGCTGACATTTAATGTGTTGGAATGAGCGTTTGTCAATTAATCCACCAGGGGGCGCTGCTCTGAATTAACCATACTGAACAACTACCACGAAGAAGAGGAAAGTTTTGTAAAGAAGAAAGTCATTAATAAAATACAAGGAGATGACAGAGGTAACACTAATGTGATACTAATATTGCAGCGTTTTCACTGGTAAGGTTTAAAAGTTTAGCTTCAGCAGGAAGAGAAAAGAGAAATGAGCCATAAGTTTGGTTTTCACTTCCGCTGGCGGCGGTCCGCACCGCTCCGTACCTCCATAGTATTATAAGTAGGACAGAGCCCAGCCCTGGGTAGTTGTCCTAAATGTGTCAGTAGTTTTTCTCTAACTCACACAGTGGCTCTTTGAACAGATCCTCTACCTCCACGGATCCCAGTGGTATTCTCCATCTGGGTACACATCAACCAGCACCTGGAAAACTGATGGAATGTACGCAGAGGACGGACAGAACGCTGCGTCTGTATCTGTCTGTCTTTAACATTACTTGCAGTCAGCGTTACTTTTATCACCGTCATTTATTTTGAAAAATCTCCACACTCTTCACACTCCCCACACGTTATTCCACTGCTGCGTACCTGCTGCACGGAACTGTGAATGTCACATGGCTGTAAGTGGTATCGGTGCATTTGTATCGGATTACTTTTATGAGTACAAATACAAGTACACACACTGAGTATCAGAGCTGATGCCTGATACTGGTATCGGATCAGTGCATCCCTAGTTTATATATATATTTTTTTTGTCGTGTTGTATTCTCCCCCCCAGACCTGTAAAGGCGGCCTTACACTGTGCGAGTTTAGAGACGATTTCTCACTCGTGCGACTCTTTCTGGGATCGGGCCAGATGTGCCTCTAATCGTGTGTCGTGCTTCGTGCAGTGTACATGGGGTAAAGAGAAGCGATTAGCACCTCACGACCACCTCACGACCAGCAATCGTGTGTTCGCAAGGAAAACAGAGCTGTTTGAAATCCTGCTTGCTCCTCGTGAGTGTATCGTACTGTCAAAGCAGTGCCACGAACCGATGTGCCTCAGATTCTCACACTGTGCATGCGTGAACACAGACGCGTACAGTAGCGTACAAGCTAACAGTAGCTGGCTGCTGTCCTAGTGCAGTAGCTGTTGCAGCTTACCTCTAGTTCTCTTTGCTGTAGGATGACAGCCCATACTGTCCACGTCTGGACAACCAATGCCTGCACCGAACACATCGTTGTCTTTTCTTCTTTTTCAATTCCCCGCAGATAATGGCACATATTACCAAAGCAGCTCGTTGGTTTTTGTTTAGCACTACCATTTCATGACTCACGCCAATACACAATCATCTATGCACTTTTACGGATTCCTTGGTATTTTAATGTTGTATTTCTGGATACAACACTCAAACGTGTCGTGCGTCCTGTGGTGTATGGTCCTACAGTGTGAGCAGTCAGGTCGCATACGAGCGTCGGTCCGTGCAGTGTGAGAACATGAATCGTGAGCCTGACTGTACGACTGATTCGCACAGTTTGAGATGGAGCTGCGTGCAACGATCGAAATAATCGCACAGTGTATGGCCGCCTTTAGGGTGCTGCTGTGTTTGTCTTGTCTTTTTGTTTTATGCAGGAAGCTGATTGGTGGAGCAAGATTACCCGCCCCCTTTAAAAATGGCCTTGGATCCTCCAGTTCTTCTTCTTCTTTGCTTCCTGCCAGCTCCCAACTGTGGGTCCTGTGTGGGCTTTGGTCGTCAGTCGTCATGTGTGCCTTTGTGTCTGCGTTAGATTGTAAATAGTTGTAAATAGGGCCTTTTTTTTTTTTTTTTTTTTTTTTAATCAAACAGTCCTAATTTTCTGGTAGGGGAGGGCGGCTCTTGTTTTCACATTTTCCCCTGTTTTTCGTTTAAGGAGTTAGGTTAAGTTTAATGTATTTTCCTTCTTGCATTTATTTTTGGATGGGAAGTTTAGTTATAACTCTGAAGAAGACTTTTTGTTTGTTGTTTTAGCCGAGCCCTCCCCTAACCCTCCTTTAGTTGTTTAATAATAAATATTTGAACTTTAGTTTTGGACTGGCGTTTGTGCTTGGGAGTTGGGAGGGGACAAAGACAGCGCATTATGTACGTCTGGGTAAACCCCTACGCCAGGACGTAACGAGGGTGTCCCAAAAAAAATGTATACACACTTTAAATAATTGTAAAGTAGGTGTTTATGAAAATTCATTTAATTTTCAAAATGTAATCGAATTTCCAAACATCCTTTTATCGTTTTGTCTGTTCCGCCTGTTCTCAAACTGACGTCTGTTCTGGTCCAGACTCTGACAACGCCAAGCAACAGACTCGCACACGTCACCAAACAGTTCCCTTGGTATTTGCATGCATTCAAGTTCAACGGCTGCTCTTAATTCAGCGACTGTTGCAGGTCTCATAGCGTAGACTTTGTCTTTTAGGTTTCCTCATAAAAAAAAGGTCTAGTGGTGTGAGGTCTGGTGAACGTGGGGGGTATTCAACAGAATCCATTCAATCACCTGTTTGTCCAGTTCACCAGACCTCACACCACTAGAAGTCACTTTTTCTTCCATTTTTCTCAGTTTTTATATAATACCTTTGGAATTTCCTCTGAGCTTTTATGAACATCTACATGATCAGTGAATTAAATATAGGAGAATTTTTGCTTTTCCATGAACAAAGCAAATAATAAAGTAATAAGTCGAGATAAATCACTCAGGGAAAGTTAAACGTTTGGTTAATGTATGTTTTACCTGTTTTATAAATATAAAATATCTGCTGTGGCTACAAATTTTCCACCTAAATTATGTTTTTTGTTTTTTTTAATGCACAGTAATGATGTTAAATAAATATAGCTGTAAAACCTGCGTAGTCTGACAAATGACAATGGATGGAGACATTTGTTTTTATGTTCAGTTAATAATAAATTTAGCTGAAAAAGTCTTTTTTTTTGTCGGTTTTCTGTTTTGATGTAATAACCTTTGAATTTACTGTGAGTTTTTATGAACATCTACATGATCAGTAAATTAAATACAAGAAAATATCTGATTTTGACTGAAAAATGTAATTTTTTTTTACTTTATTAAAAATAGAAAATATAAAGAAAATATATATTATCACCATTTATGATAAAAGGAGGTACAAAGACACAATTTTTCAGAGGTACAAGGATGGGGGAGGTGTTGGATATCACTGGGTGTTATAAAGATGTACAAGTATGTGTATGTATAGATGTGTGTGTGTGGTTATGTAAATCATATTATATTTGTTCATAATATAAAGCCCGAAACCAAATTATTTAATAATAAGTATCAATCATATTATAGTATACAGTATAGATCTGCTTAGACTAGGAAGGTTAATATTGTTATTAATTATATAAGGAGAAGGGGTGGGAGTTTATAAGTTGTACTTCTTCTCACTCCTTGTTCGAATATGTATTTTATGTCTTATGTTTAAGTGTTTTACTTATTTATTTTCTTCTGTTTTGACATTCTTATTCGAAATAAAAACGTCAATCAATTATAAAATTATAATAAATGGTGATAAATCAGGAAAGGTTGAATGGAGAGAAAAATGTATTTGTATGTAACTGAAATGACAGTATGAGCACAACCTGAGCTCTTAACAGTAATGACATAAATTACTTATGGTGGTAAACTTGAAAACCTTTTAGGTGTTGTCATTGAGATATGAAGAAAATAAAACCTCAAGACAAAAGAAAACTATCACGCAGGATAAATATAGTTATGGTTTTATCGCCGAGCCATGCTCATAACAGAAAATCGAGTGTTATCTTATTAATTAAACACTAACTCCGACATTAACCACCGTCTAAAAGTCTAAAATGTCTTATCAGTCCCATGTGAGAGGTTTCTTTGTTGAATGAACGGAGAACATTAGAGAACATGAATCAGCTCCGTGTTTTAGTGGAAGCTGATTCTATTGTTGGCTCTGAATGTGTTTAAAGGCATTAAGGGGCTGTTATCGCGCTCACGTCTGCGTGTCCAGTCTTCCAGGCTGCGTTCAGGTTAATGATCCACCCGTTAAAAATTCAAAGCGGCTTCAGATCGACGTGTGAGTCTCACCTTTCCGTCCCTGAGCTCCGAGTCTGGATGGCAAGTCGCGAGAACACGACTCCACCGGCATGGAGACGGGACGAGGTTTACCTGAGGAGGCAAAAAAAAAACACCTGCGTATGAGCCACCTCTGAGGGTAGAACACCACAGAGGAAATAAAAACGACAGCAGACAGTGAACCTCTACTACGTTAAAGGCTCTGAAAAGTCTGGGTTTGAGCCAGCTTCTTTACTTTAACATTTAACTCCTATAACCTCAAAAAATCAATATAATAAATAAAACCTAAAAAAAACAACTCTATAAAATTTGAAATATCTTTGTCGTAAGCGTCCTGATCATGAACTGACATCGTGCAGATGATCGCTGTCGAAGGCGGACTGGGATTGGCTGGACGGGTTCAGGAGGAGGGTTGCCGTCGGTAACAGGGAAACGTCTCCTCACGTCTTCGTCCAGACACGAGTTTGGAGACTTGGGCCTGGTTTTCACAGGCGATGCCACGTTTCCTTCACTGCAGAAAAGAAAAAGAATGAATCTGATTAAAAAACAGACATACGACCCAAACGTCCAACACTGGCAAAGCTCTGGCTTTATTTTCACCAAACAACATATATCAGACACCTCAGCTGGTACGTACGAGAAAAGAAGAGCCTCGTTATCACACATTAGATTAGTTTTCATACATTTCCAGTACAGATGCACCAATGCCACTTATTTCCAGTTCAAGTACTTAACTGTTTTTTTTTTTTATATAAATGTGTTTATTATTTTTTTTCTTTTTTAAATACACACATAAAACAAAATAATAAAACAAAACACAGGCTGGGAGTGGTCAGAAAATAAAGAAATGCATATACAGGGTGGGGAAGCAAAATTTACAATGAACATTTAGTTGTTTTTTCTCAGCAGGCACTACATCAGTTGTTTTGAACCCAAACATATACTGATGTCATAATCATACCTAACACTATTATCCATACCTTTTCACAAACTTTTGCCCATATGAGTAATCAGGAAAGCAAACGTCAAAGAGTGTGTGATTTGCTGAATGCACTCGTCACACCAAAGGAGATTTCAAAAATAGTTGGAGTGTCCATAAAGACTGTTTATAATGGAAAGAAGAGAATGACTATGAGCAAAACTATTACCAGAAAGTCTGGAAGATACTATTAAAGAAGAATGGGAGAAGTTGTCACCCCAATATTTGAGGAACACTTGCACAAGTTTCAGGAAGCATGTGAAGGCAGTTATTGAGAAAGAAGGAGGACACATAGAATAAAAACATTTTCTATTATGTCCATTTTCTTGTGGCAAATAAATTCTCATGACTTTCAATAAACTAATTGGTCATACACTGTCTTTCAATCCCTGCCTCAAAATATTGTAAATTTTGCTTCCCCACCCTGTGTGTGTGTGTGTGTGTGTATGTGTATATATATATATATATATATATATATATATACACACATACACACACACACACACTAGTCAACATTTGCTAGGGATCAGGACTATAACTTTGATATATTCGGGGGTGTAATTCTGGAAACTTGACAGTTTATTTTCCCAGTGGAGTACAGCCTGCGGATGCGGATGGTGGCCACACACATTATTGACATCACACCGTATGTGTTTCAGAACATTCTGAGTGGTTTCAGTGAAAACAAAATTGGAAGAGTAATTGTTGTGAACTCTAATTTCTAGGGTTGTATCACCCTTTTGCCTGAAAGTGCAATAAAAATTTATGGTTTTTTTACCTTTTGGTCCATTTTTCTTTACATGACTAGCCAAAGTACACACATAATATATGAAGTCACCCAAAATGTTATACAACATCAATTATTGTGCAAATATAAAACTGATCCCTAGCAAATGTTGACTAGTATATATATATATATATATATATATATATGCAAGCACTTACATTTGAGTACTTGCCGATACTGAGTACCAATACGAGTACTTAATAATCCATTCCAGTTCTTAGTTCCTTTTGCAAATGTGCTTTACTGTCGTTGTCATTAGTCTGACTGGAACAAAGTGCAGCTACTGACATTTAATGTGTTGGATTGAGCCTTTCTCAATTAATCCACCAGGGGGCGCCGCTCTGAATTAACCATACTGGACAAATACCATGAAGAAGAGGAAAGTTTTTTTAAGAAGTAGAAGAAGAAAGTCAGTAATAATAAACATGGAGACGACAGAGGAAACACTAATGTGATACTAATATTGATATTGATGAGGGCAGTTGTCCTAAATGTGTCAGTAGTTTTTCAGTAACTCACAGTCACTCTTTGAACAGATCCTCTACCTCAGGGGTCACCAATCCTGGTCCTCGAGGGCTGGTATCCTGCTTGTTTCAGATGTATCCCTCTTCCACCTACACCTGATTCAAACCATAAGCCTATCATCAAGCTCTGCAGAAGCCTGATAACGATTGTCAGGTGTGCGGGAAGAGGGAAATATCTAAAACATGCAGGATACCGGCCCTCGAGGACCAGGATTGGTGACCCCTGCTCTACCTCCACGGTTCCCGCTGGTATTCTCCGTCTGGGTACGCATCCGCGAGCGCTTGGAAAACAAATGGAATGTACGCAGAGGAGGGACAGAACGCTGCGTCCGTATCTGTCTGTGTCTGTAACGTAACTTTTGTCACCGTCATTTATTTTATAAAATCTCCACACTGCTGACGTTATTCCTCCGCGGCACTCCTGCTGCACTGAACTGGGAATGTCACACTGCCGTAAGTGGTATCAGTGCAGTTGTATCAGAGTACTTTTATGAGTACAAGTACGAGTACACACGCTGAGCATCGGACCCAATACTGGTATCGGTATCGGTGCATCCCTAATTTCCAGGAAATTTTATGACCATTTTCAGAAGTTGCAGGAAAATGCACTTCATAGGTAAAATAAGTCTGAATCTATGTTTGGTTTTCTACAAAAATACACAGATTACTGATCAAATGAAGGCTAAAACATGAAAAGTTACACTGAATATCACACACTAGACCTTTATATTACAGTGTTTTGTGATTATGCAACTACACAGACTGTAGCCATGTAACCAGTTTTCTCGTTAACTTGCTTGTCGGTGTTGACTCACAGTGGAGCATACGGCGCTGCAGGTGGAGGAGGGATGTACAGATCCAAGATGGCCGCCTTCCCCTGCTTCCCCAGAGCGTCGGCCGACTCTGGAAGTCGAGGTCTGTGGAGTCCTGCAGTAGCCTGAGACGTCTGATAAGAGGTTCAACAAAAAAACATAATATTTCTGATTTATGTGATATTAAAAGTGAAAATAACATGTGTCTTGTGTTCATTAAACTCCTCTTTTTCCCAGTGATGAGGCCCAGTATAGTATTATTTAAAAGGAAAACCACTTCAGAGTTTCCCTTTAACCCTTAGGGGTCTGAGCCTATTTTGTTTTTGAGTACTTTTGATTTTGCCTTTATATACTATATACAGAAATGTTTACTATACCCATGTTTGGTATCTTTTTTTCAGCACAACTTCATCTATCTCATCTGTCTATTATTTTTTCACTTTAACCAACTATATCAACATAAAAAGACAAAAAACAAACAAAAAATATAAAATCTGATTTGAAAAGTGTACATAATTTATTGCATAAACAATATAAAGATGCTTAATGAACCTTTTCAAAGACTTTAAAGTGAATATTGGTTACAAATTTTAGGTATATAAAATAAAAATTGTAATAAATGAAGTCTATACTCAAATATTTGACATAAAAGCAGATCTGTACATAGGTTTTTTTCTCTGCCCCCCGGTCCTCCCGAATTCTACATCCAGTTCAGGTGGGGGTCCTTCTCACCTTTACCTGTAATACTAATGCAGTCTGTGGATTAGAATCCGCAGATTCAACCACTTTTTTACATTTTGAAAAAGGACAAAAAATGACGAGGATATGGTCAGAAATATAACACCCACCCCCCACCTCATTTTCATACTTTAATTCATGTGCTTGCTCTGAGTTCAAACCATCATATCTCCAGTTGTGTTTGCTCTATCAACATCAAATAAAAAGTGGGAGAGTGTTTCAAGTCCACACTTTTGAATGCAATTATTTCCAGTGGTCTACTTGACGGACTTCCAATGTTAGGACATGTTGAATATATCATGTGATTCAGTCACGGGGCTGTGACTGTGGACCCCTAAGGGCTTAAGTGAAAATAATGTGTCTTGTGTTCATTAAACTCCTCTTTTTCCCAGTGATGAGGCCCAATATAGTATTATTTAAGAGGGAAACCACTTCAGAGTTTCCCTTTAAATGTCCTGCCCCTCAAATTAAAGTTTCCGAAGGTAGGGAAAAGCTGCACAACAGCGGGAGGCTTAGAGGAACTAGTAAAGCGTCTGTAAGTTTCGCTTTCACTCTGCACGTACTCATTATGAGGTCCGGTCGTGATGTGCAAGTCTGATTTTTTTCAACCCACAGGGCTTTTGTGGAATTATTTGACCCGACTCAACCCGTCCTGCAACTAAACTGACATTCTTTTGACCCACCCAGCGAGGAACCTGCTTCACATCACTAACGCACAGTACCGAACACACCTCCATTTAATACCTGGACGGACCTGTCCATAGACGCGTTACAGCAGTGGGAAATATGAGGTTCTAATGCTGCCGTCCAGGCCGTTTTTTGAGCCCATAAGTCACGACTTCAAACCACAACTCACGACTTTGTAACGTTCCAGGCAAGTCACGCTAAACTGTCTGAGTGCAAGGAACTGTGGGAGTTAGATATAAACAAACCACCATAGTGGACCGTACGTTATGCTCATTTACAATCATTTCTAAAGGTGTTTGCTTTTGCTTAAATTGAGGGAAACAGAGGAGGAAAAACGGCACATAAGGTAAGAGAAGCTGTTCTACCTTTTACATTATGTTTTTTATATATTTGGATACGTATTTGGTATTAATTTATTGTTGTCCTAACACTAGAGCAGCTGCTGATTATGCAGAGCATGTGCAGATAAATAATGTCAGAGCAATACCTTGTTTTAATAAACAATTTGCATTAACACCACATCCATGGGGGCCGACACTGCTACATGAAGTCAGAGCTTGGAACTGGGAGAACATCGATCTAGTACAAGTTCATGGGTGGGAATTCACGGGTTTGACTGACATTCCAGTGCATTTTCACCGGAAGAAGGTTGGAAAAACACAAGTTACGGGTGGCCTGGAATGCAGCATAATTTGTCCCACGGTATGAATATGGAAAGTGCAAAAATGATACTAAAGTTATTAAGAGTCAAAGGTGTCGTAGTTGTTTTAGTTCAGGTTCCACATTCAGCCCAATAGTGATCTCATGTAAAATAATAGCATAATAACCTATAAATAATGACTCCAAATTTAAATCAAAATTTCATTGTAAAAAGTCCATATCGGATAGGTATCGGCAAAACTAATCCCAAAAAAAAAAATCGGATCGGAAGCAAAAAAAATCCAGATCGGGACATTACTAGTTAAAACACAAAATACTAAAGTCAAACTACTACTAAACGAACACTATTCTAGCCTTGGTCAACCCTGATTTGACCTTTAAGATGAAGGTCAAGGTCAACACTCCAAAAGGTCATCCAAAAGCGTCAAAGGTTGCACCAAAATATTAAACATGAATAAAATCAGATGATTTCTGAGTAGTCATGTTGACACTGACGAACGCCACAGGGTACGACAAAAAAAAACGAACACTGAAACGTTCACATTTTGATTTTAATTCTGGACTACGCTCCAGAATCCGGTCAAAGGTCATCAGATTGTTGTGGAGCGACAACTTGGGAGCGTTTTGGTTCAGGATGACCTTTGCCCTTCGAGTGGGAGTGACTTTAGGGACAGAGCGCCTTCAGATGTGTTTTGATAACTCAGATTAGAGGCTGAACTCATCGCAGAGACGTTTATCTGCGAACACACACATCCTGAAACGCTGCAACACAAAACCCCTGAAGCGCCCTCTGAATTGTCCACATTGTGGGGCAGTGAATGAGTCACCTTCCAAAGATGTTTGGACTGTTTCCTTCTGGGTTTTTTTTTTTATTTCAGGACCAATGGATGCATTGTTCGCCGGCCTCCTCAACGGAGCAGCACAAACACAAACACATTCAGAGTGAAAGCTCTCGGTGACAGACGGCAGGACGAGGAGGGGCTTCCTGCTCACGTTATCAAAGAAAAAACACAGTTCCTATGTCCCTATATCTCAGCGCCATGTTCTATCAAGAATCATACCAACATGAATTTGCAAAGTTGTCAGGTTCTGTCTCTATGTTAACGTCTGTGGTCTGGATGAAGGAGATCACTCTCTATATAGAAGTGGGTGGCACTTTCAAGGAGGAGACTCAACTAATTCAATGTCCATAAATGGCTTCTATCAGTGATCAATAGGAACTATATTGATATCTGTAACCATTTCCATGTTATAAGCCATCAAAATACAGCCCATCATAAGTAAAGGCAATTTTTCATTATTTCAGAAATCAAAAAAATCCCAAAGGAAGTTACATATAAAATTGGAAACGACTAAGATTGTTGAAATCTAGACATCTGTGACCTTGACTTTGACCCTTCAAGGTCACTCAAGGTCAAAGGTCATGGACCCAAATTAAAGACCGTATATGACTTCCTATCAGTGATCAATAGTAACTATACTGACATTTGTAACCATTTACATTTCGAAAAGCCTTTTTTTCATATTTCAAACATTTGTCAAAAATTCAAAAATCAAAATTTCTCAAAACTGAGTAAACTTTGTAGACATTGTCCCAAGGAAGTTACATATAAAATTGGAAACGACTAAGATTGTTGAAATCTAGACATCTGTGACCTTGACTTTGACCCTTCAAGGTCACTCAAGGTCAAAGATCATAGATCCAAATTAAAGTCCATATATGACTTTCCATCAGTGATCAATAGTAACTATATTGATATCTGTAACCATTTCCATGTTATAAGCCATCAAAATGCGGCCCGTTATAAGTAAAGGCAATTTTTTACTATTTTAAAAAAAAAACAAAAAAAACAAAATTTCTGAAAACGTAACAAACTATGTTCCCAAGGAAGTTACATATAAAATTGGAAACAACTAAGATCATTGAAATCTAGACATCTGTGACCATAACATTGACCCTTCAAGGTCACTCAATGTCAAAGGTCATAGATCCAAATGAAAGACTGTATACGACTTCCTATTAGGGATCAATAGTAACTTATATTGACATCTGTAACCATTTACATTTCGAAAAGCATTTTTTTTTATATTTCAAAAATTTGTCAAAAATTTAAAAATCAAAATTTCTCAAAACCATGAATAAACTTTGTAGACATTCTCCCAAAGAAGTTACATATAAAATTGGAAATGATTAAGATTGTTGAAACCTAGACATCTGTGACCTTGACCCCTTCAAGGTCACAGGTCATGGATCCAAATGAAAGACCGTATATGATTTCAGTAATCAACAGTAACTATATTGATATCTGTAACCATTTCCATAGGCAATTTTTTTTAATATTTCAAAAATTTGTCAAAAATTCAAAAATCTAATTTCTCAAAACTGTGAATTCAACTTTGTACACATTGTCCCAAGGAAATTAATCAGAGAAGATGTTTACAGAAAATTGCTAACAAAGACGATGCTATTGGCTGAAAACAAATGCCTGCTCAAACAGCACTATGGCAGAGACTATCCGGAAAGTGATCTAAATGCCAAACACATGTACAACAGAAAGAAAAGATCCTGACCTGTACGAGGGGGGGCCTCCAGCGCAGGTTTTTCAGGGGGGCGTGGCTGAACCCTCCACTGCTTCCAGACGGCCTCTTCTTCAGCATCAGGACCACGCCCCCCGACTCCGCCCTCAGCTCATCCACCAGGTGTTTGAGCTGCCAGCCCACCTGACCAATCACAGAGCAGAGGGGTCTGTCAGCAGGGGGCGCTACCACCAACATGCAATCTATCACCGCCATGAATCTACTTTACACAGAAACAAGTCGGAGTCAGATTCATATCAAGGCTAAACGAAACGATAAAATAAGAGACTTTATTGTCGTTGTATTCCATACGATGAAATTGGGCGCACCTCCCAAAAAAAAAAGGACACTAAAAATCGTACATACATAAATATAACATACCACATAATTATACTAGTAATTAAAGTGTCAATTGTTGTAACTCTGTTGAAGTATCAGTCTGAAAATACATAAATGTAAACACACATCTGAAAGTCATGGAGGTACATCATTATAATTATGTCTCCGTCCAACAGCTCGTTTATTCACGTTCTTTTAATAACTTTTCGTCTCGTTCTCAAAGACTGAAGTGAAATATTCCACGTAACGACTACTTTGGTCTTTGGTCCTCTTGTTTTGGTATCATGTGATAAAGGATGCAGTCCACTCAGCTGATTAAAACTGGACGTTTCTTTATTATCTTCACCACAAAAATGCAACTTTCTTTACTTGCAAAATTATCTTTTAAACACACGAACACACATATGGAAATGAGGGCATTAGTCCGTTAAGATTCACAAAATAAATTCCTATCACCATCGACACCATTTATAGTTTTCCAGAGTCTAGTCCCATGAGGCAGAAGGGAACGGGGCGGGACTTCAGTTCTGTATTCAGCTGTTTGGATGTTTTTGTTGCATTTACAAATGTTGTACACCTGTATGATAAAAAAAAAAGGTCCCATATGACGCTTAATTGTCATCCATCCATATTTCCTATCATTCTTGTGGAAGTTCCAGACTCAGAAAACCAGTGCTCTGCTTTTACTGATCAGCTGCAAATTTATTTCACCCACTACCAACAAACTCTTGTATATTTTCAGGTTTTAGGCCAGACGCAACATATAATTAGTTCATAAATGTCATAAACAGAGAGAGTCCACTGACCACAGTCCTGAGCGTTGACCTGAACCACTCATCTCCGGCATGAATCCTCTGAGTTTATCTGCAGGAGACTGAACACAAGCAGAAATACAACATTAAAGGAGTCATATTTTCATATTTATCTAAACCCACTTTTATTAGTCTGTGGTTCATTTATTTGTGTATTTGGACCCTAATAGTTCATACAGTTTGAATTTGAACCCTCCAGGTGCTGCAAAGCTATCTTTATATTCATTCCGGCAAAAATCGAGTGGATTTCTACAACCTGTTTTGATTCCTTCTTAATTTGTTACGTTTTATAACGAGTTACGTCACGACATTTGCACATATAAGGTCCAGACTTCCGACGAACATTTCTCTGAGTACAACACAATTGTTTATCAGCAGCAGCAGTTGTAGTAAAAATTGAAAATATGTCCAAACTTTGAGCCGATTACCTAACATGTTCAGTTTGTTGATTGTATTAACGAACACAAGTGGTTGAATGGGACAGAAAGCAAGGTCAACAACCTGGAGGGGGCGGGGCCTGAATTGGCTCATGTGCATTTAAAGGGCCAGCGCTCCAAACCACCTTTCTGGTGTCATTACTCAGAAATAGGGTTGAAGATGGACCTGTGGAGTTGAATTATTAATAATAATAATAATACTAATAATAATAATAATAATAATAATAACAACTTTAGTTGTATAGCACCTTTAAAAACAAAGTTTACAAAGTGCTTTGACAGAGGGCACAACAGCAGGATACACGAAGCAAGTAAAACACCAAAACAGAAGCAACACAATTAGAGAGATGTATGAACAAATTAATAATCAAACAGGATCAAATTTAAAAATTAAAATTAAAAATTAAAAGTTAAAAAGGGACAGACATCACATAAAAGCAAGTCTATAAAAATGTGTTTTAAAACCTGTTTAACCCTGACCATATTTTCAGGGGAAAAACGCCTAAACAGACAAACCCAAAGTAAATGAAGAATTCCTTCACAATAATAAGGTTCATATGGATGTTCTTGGTGTCTATGGACATTTACAGACCTCACAGAATCTATTTCCATTGTCTAAAAATTTTATCTATTACTATGCCTGAGTAAACTGTAACAAACTAAAAGAGAAATTGGAATTTTTATCCTCGCCTGTTTTTTTTTTTCGGCTGGATTGACGATGGTATGCATAAATTAATTGTTCGTGGTCGGAGATTTTTAATAGCCTATATTTCACCCCTCAAAGATTAAAAATCATGTTTGAACATTAAAGTTTGCACTAAAATACACTTTTGATGTACTTTTATTAACATTAGGGTCTAAACTTTGAGCAAAAGTTGAAAATAACATTCATTGTCCTGATTTAGTATGTTTTTCATAGTAGATGAATATTAATATAATTTTTTCGGCCCGCGGGCGGGCTGATAGGGCTAAAAGGGTTTAAGAAGTGATTTAAAAGATGTCACTGATTCCGCAAGCCTTATCTCCTCGGGCAGGCCATTCCAAAGTCGAGGGGCCCTGATGGAAAATGCCCGGTCACCTTTCGATTTAAACCTGGACTTTGGAAAAGCCAGGAGCCCTCTGCCCCCCTGAGGATCTAAGGCTGCGTACTGGCTCGTAGTCAACTAGCATCTCATCTATATAACTTGGGGCCAGACCCATTCGGGCTTTAAAAGTGATCATTAAAATCTTAAAATCAATTCTAAAACACACAGGGAGCCAGTGAAGGGATGTGAGGACAGGAGTGATATGATGTCGTCTGTTAAAACCAGTGAGAAGAAGTAATGAAGACTTTAGACCCAAGCAGACCATTTACAGCTTATGGAGACCACAGGGACATGTTTGAAAATGAAGATTTCCATTAAAAAAAGTTAAATATCACTCTTTTAAACTGACGACTACTACTACTACACTTTATTTGTATAGCACCTTTCAACAGCAAATCACAATCAATTTTTTTTTTTTTAAATAAATAAATACAATTGATGCTTAGCTGCCAATTTCCTCTGCCCTTTATGTGATCCCTTCTTTTTTTTTTTTTTAACTTTCTTCAACTTTCTTATGAATATGTGAATGTTTGTGTGTGTGTAAGAAGTGTATTTATGTGAAAAAAATGTTTCAGGTGTTCTCGTGATAAAGCCCATATCAAACTGAAATTTTAAAAAAAGATTAAAAAAAAAAAATTTTTTTAAAAAGGTGGATTTAAGCTCAGCAATCATCACTACTTCTACTAAAAGGCAGAAACGGGTATTTGATGCAAATCTGATGCATTTTAATGTGTTTAAAACAGTCTTTAAAAGGACAAAATAACAGCAGTCCTGTGGAAAATCAGTGTGTCAAATCATCTGTGGCCAAGTTTGTGCACAAAAACAAGGAATTTGACTGGTTTATCCTCAGATCTGACACACTATAGAATGAATAAAATAAAATAAACAAATAAATCAAATATAAAATATAAACAAACTGTAGTTTGTCAGGTCTGAAGTGTGAATCCAGAGCTTTAAAACCAGTTGAACTGAATTTGAGAATCAACCGTGTGTTGGTTTATTTTCCCATCACGCTCTTCTTTTAGTTTAGACTCAACTTTTACGTATCGTGAAAATTTGATCTATTTTTGAGTTTTCTTATGCATTGTAAGAGGATGATTAGAGAGGTCAGTTGTGGTGATTTCTACTCTGAATGCTGGTAGATTTACTACTGGTGATAACAGCATTCTCATTGTGCAGCTCTCTCTCTTTTTAAGGCCTGATAACACTGAATTGTATTCATTTATGAACCAATTATTTGTCTTTGACCTCCTTTAATCACCTCATACTGTCTTTTAATACAGAGACCACAGATCAGGCTAAAATGATTTTATTCTGATGCAAATTCCACCTGTTTTCACTGATCTTTAAAATCTAATTTACACTTATTTTGCGGGTATATCATGGAACACAGCAGCTTCATCTCTATCTGAACTCATTTCCAATGTCATTCAACAACTTTTTGAAGCTCGTTTGCCGGCTTAACTTCATTATTCTGCTTCAGAATTTCAGTTTGTGGTGGAAGCGGTGATATCAAACTCACGTTCTCTGTGGTTCCCGTGATGACATGAAGTCCGTCGTATGTGGATTTGATGTAAATCCCCTGAAGGTAAACAGATTCAGACAGTGTGTAATGTTTACCCCACATCTGCAGCTCATTTTTAACATGTGTTTGTGATTTATCCTCCTCAGGGTCTAATGTGGCTTTTCTTTATCAGTCAGCCGTTTTCCGCTGCAGTATCAGCTTTTCTTTTACTGTGAAGACGATGCGAGCTCACCAGTCCTTCTCCGGGTTTGACTTCGGTGATGTGAACCTCCTCCAGACAGGCCATCTCGCTCTTTGCAGGGTCAGAGGTCGCCTGGACCGTCTGCTCACAGATACCGTTCAGAGCTCGAGACTGAAATAAAACAGCATTAAAGGCAAGGCAAGTTTATTTGTATAGCACATTTCAGACACAAGGCAATTCAAGGTGCTTCACAAAGGACACTGAAATACAACAAGGGAAAAAGAAACACAGTTAAAACATTATAAAAGAAACATGTAAAAGGTGATTAAAAACAGCAAGTAAGAAAAAAACACATAAAACCCAAAAATATAAAAGCACACACATATTAAAGGAAGAGTTGCAGTGCAGAGTTTCGAAAGAGAATATAAAATTTGAAAGTAAAAAGCCTTTTAGTCAAAGGCAGCAGTGAACAGGTGAGTCTTTAACCTTGACTTGAAAGAACTCAGACTCTCAGCAGACCTGATATTTTCTGGTAGTTTGTTCCAGATATACGGAGCACAGAAACTGAACGCTGATTCTCCATGTTTAGTTCTGACAAACGTTCTTAAAATCCCATTTAGGTCCAAAACTCAGAAGATTAAGCCTTTAAGCGCCAAAGTGGCAATATTGTGACAACCAGCATAACTGAATGAAAAAGACCATAGACACAGATACAGTTATCAAATCTTGTTACCACCTCCCACCAATAGATGGCGGACATGTGCCCCTTCAATCCTAACACCATTTCAGGGCATGTTTCTATTCAAAGTGAAGAAGAAAATCCAGTTTAAAGGCGTGGTCCTGAACTGGTTTAGTCAGTAAGTAAAGCTTAATAACCCAGGCGAGGGGTACTGTGTTGTTTGGGTTGTTTGTTTGTTAACCCTTTAGCAGCCAAAACTATTGGTTGAATTCATACCAAATTGGGTTATAGATTGCCAGTGACCCAGAATAGATGTGGTTACATTTTGGGAAAGGTAGGTCAAAGTCAAAATATTTTTATGATTTTTTTTTTTTTTTTTTAATCTTCCCATTTACTATAATGGGGCTAATATGTGTGAGGGGCGGGGTTTGTTGTGCCTGGCACCACTTGTTTAGTTTTAGTTTGGATAGATAAGGACAGATTTGTCTACTCTGCTGCTTGGACAAAAGATACTAAAACGTAATGCATTTTACTTTCTATTATTTTAAGGATAAGAAGACAAAAAAACAAAAACACAAAAAAAAACAACTTCCATGTAATATGTTCAAAGTTCAATTTTACAAAAAGTTTCACAATTCAATATGGTCACCGTCTGGTAACGTCACAATATGCAAATTAGATGAGTACATTTAATCCCTCATTAACTTTAGGTCAAGGTCAAGTTTATTTACATTTATTTATTCTATAACAACGCAAAGTGCCCAAGTGCTGAACAAAGATATCTTCCTGAGACCCAGCAATGCATTTTTGTCCTTTGTAGAGAACAGAGTGTCACAGCTTAATTGCAAAAAAAAAAAAAGGAACGAAAGTTTTCCACTGCAAAAGACATTCCATAAAAATTTTAAAAATGAATCTGAAAAAAACTGTTGCATTGCATGTTCCAATAAAGGAAATTATTTAATGCAAAAAAAAAAAAGCCAAAATGTGTAACTTTCCTGGGTCTCAGGAGGACATAGGTAAAATACAGGATTTAATAAGAAACTAGCAAAAATGTATAGATATATACCCAATATTTTTGTCATTACAGTATGACTTTATCTCTAAGCCATTCCAAGAGTACAGCTTTCGAAATGTGATATCACAATGGAAATTTTTTGGAAATAAAACACCAGCATCGAAATGGTTAATAAAGTCGATGAAAGATCCAACAAACCACTACATCTATACAGGAGTACAGAAGCAGTGCCCGCCTGTGAACCCACAATGCCTATGGTCATCAAGTTCAATGTTACTAAAAGTTATGGAATCAATATGGCTGCCACCCTGTGACATCACAATATGGAAATTCGATGAGTACATTTACTCCCATCATAAACTTTGGATCACTACCCAATATTTTGTCATTTACAGTTTAACTTATCTCTAATCACTTCCAAGATACAGCTTTTTGAAATCTTATTGAAATATAAAAAAGTAAAGGGTTAAATTACAGGTGTCAAACATGTGTCCCGGGGCCAAATCGTCCCCGCCAAAGGGTCCAGTCCGGCCCTTGGGCTGGAATTTTGTGAAAACACTAAGATATTAACCAATCCTTTTAGTCAGGTTCCACATTCCGACCAGTTCAATCTCAAGTGGGCAGGACCAGTCAAATACTACCATAATAACATAGAAATAATGACAACTCCAAGTGTTTCTCTTTGTAATGTAATATTGTCATGTATTACACTAAAACAAAGTATAATTTTGCAAAAAAATGTGAATAAGATGAACAAATATGAACAACCTGAAATGTCTTAAGAAAAATAAGTACAATTTTAACAATATTCCGCCTGTTATTGAATGTTTTGTGTATTTGTAGATCCACTGTGATCTGTAAGTTCTAATGTACATGTGTAAATGATAAACTGAGGCAGAATATGTGTTAAAATGACACTGATTTTTTTCAGTTGTTCATGTTATTCACATCTTTTGAAAGGATAGTTTGTAGATGTAAACTTTTCATAACGTAAATTTACTTTTTTCACTGTAAACAGAGAAAAGTTTGGCGTTGACATATTTATATTTTATTATGTTATTATTTTACTGGTTCGGACCCACTGCAGATCAAATTTAGCTGAATGTGGCCCCTGAACTAAAATGAGTTTGACAGCCCTGGGTTAAACAGATTTCTACAAGTCTTTCCATGATCTCTGTCAAATACAGTCACAGAAAAAATTATTAGACCATCAAACGTCATCAAAAACAATGGTTTTGCAATCCAGTCCTAACTCCTGTGTGTATCATGTGACTAAAACAGACAGAAAAGAAAACATGGAATGTCTAAAAGCACTGTTTTTGTCAGTACAATGCCATAGATACATAGATATCAAATCTGAAATTAACCTACTACGAGCTATTTTTGTTATCATTATATTTGTCCAAACAAATGTACCTTTAGTTGGACCAGGCATTAAAATGAACAAGAAATTGAAGAAAACAAGGGTGGTCTAATAATTTTTTCCGTGACTGTAGCTGCTCTTTATGTCTCATCAGAGGTCAAAGGTCACAGTAGAAACCCATGCTGAGGCAGGAAAGTGACTGAGCATCAGCTGATTCTGTATTCTGGGAACAACAGGAAGAGTTATCCAAGACAGGAAGTGGATGCTCCTGAGCTGAATAAACAGACACAGCTTGTCTCACATGAAAACACCACGTCAGGAAAAGGAAGTGTGTGTTTTATGAGTGTGTGTGTGTGGTCACAGGACAGGAAGAAGAAAACACAACTCACCACTTCCAGAATCTTCTCCTCCATCTCATAAACAGTACAGTCCTGAAAGCACAGACACAGATTCAGACACACAGCAAAAAATAATCTGTTGACATTCTCAGAATAATGATAACAAGGTGAAGGAGAAGATTATAGCATGATACTTTATTGCAAAGTTGTAAAAAAGAAAAAAAAAAAAAAAAGACATGATGAGAAATGTTAACCTGGGTGGGAGTGGCTTTAATTCCTCAGGTTGAAGAAATGTCTGTGGTTGTTTGAGAGAGGGACGTTTATGTTTCTGTTCTCGTGTGAAAAGCTGCGAGTGTTGGGACAAAAAGAAAGCAATCAGCGGCAAAGCAAATATTTGAGAATGACAGCCTACATGAGAGTGAAACCAGAGGGAGGGACAGTGAAACGCCTCACACAGACACCGAGGATTCCTCCTGCGGTCGCGCAAATAACAGGGAAACAGAGAACACACAGACGGCAGAAGTGGCTGGAGGAGCAGGGACGACGCCTGAGCACACAAACACTGCAAAAAACACCACATTACAACCAAAAAACATACGACAGTGTAATGAAACGCACATGACTGAGACAACAAAACTATACAAACAAGTAAACAACTCAAAAGCTCCACAAAACCTGTCAGTAAGTCTGTACATCAGACACTTCTACTGCAAAAAGATGTAACAAGATGTTCAGCAAAATACTACAACACTGCAAAAAATGGGCAAAAAATGTACAATCAACATTAATCCTGCAGAAAACATGATCAATTTGCACAATAATTGCACGAAACACTAAATTTCTGCACAAAAACTGTTAAAGAAAATGAACAAAACTGTAAAATACAGCACAAAAATTCCCTAAACTTTGCATCACTGCAACATACCAACAGTGCACAAAAAGCACAAGACTGGGACAACAAAAACTATACTACAACAATTAAACTCTTTACAAACAAGTAAACAAACTCCAAAATGCTTGCACAAAACCCTACAATAAGTCTGTACATCAGACACTATGATTGCAAAAACACACACAAAACTCAGCAACTACTACAACACTGCAAAAAATAGGCAAAAAATGTACAATCAACACTAATCCTGCAGAAAACATGAACAATTTGCACAATACTTGCACGAAACACTAAATTTCTGCACAAAAACTGTAAAAGAAAATGAACAAAACTGTAAAATTCAGCACCAAAACTCCCTAAACTATGCATCACCTGCAAAAAATAAAACTACAGATACAGGGGGGAAGTTCATCCCTGAATTTAAAAAAAGAAAGAAACATAAAGAAGAGTAAAATCAAATGAGCAATCATCAGTAGATTGGTCATCAGATTAAGATACTGTAACTCTGACAGCCAAAAACATACTGCAGTGCAACAAAAAGCACAAGACTGAGACAACAAAACTATACTACACCAATTAAACTCTACACAAACAGCTAAACAAACTCCAAAATGCTGCAACAAAACCCTACAATAATCTGTACATCAGACACTTCGACTGCAAAAAGATGTAACAAGATGGTTCAGCAAAATACTACAACACTGCAAAAAATGGGCAAAAAATCTACAATCAACACTAATCCGGCAGAAAACATGAACAACTTGCACAATAATTGCATGAAACACTAAATTCTGCACAAAAACTGTAAAAGAAAATGAACAAAACTGTAAAATACAGCACAAAAACTCCCT
The DNA here is from genome assembly GCF_902148855.1 of Sphaeramia orbicularis. Taxonomy (NCBI): domain Eukaryota; kingdom Metazoa; phylum Chordata; class Actinopteri; order Kurtiformes; family Apogonidae; genus Sphaeramia; species Sphaeramia orbicularis. The sequence continues at coordinate 45,000,631 of NC_043979.1, read as the reverse complement.
AAAACTATGCATCACTGCAAAAATAAAACTACGATACAGGGGGAAGTTCATCTCTGAATTAAAAATAAAGAAAGAAATAAAGAAACCCAAAGAAGAATAAAATCAAATGAGCAATCATCAGTATATTGGTCATCAGATTAGATACACTCTGACAACCCAAAAACATACTGCAGTGTGACAAAAAGCACAAGACTGAGACAAAAAACTATGCTACAACAATAAAACACCATATTTTAATAAGAATTCTACACTACACCGATATTATACTTGTAAACAAACTATTCGAACTCCAAAATCTGCACAAACCCTACACAAAGTCTGGATATCTGACACTAAAAGAAGCAAAAAGACACACAAAATCCTCAGCAAATAATACAAATCTACAGTAAACAATAATCCTGCAGAAAACATTATCACTTTATTAAAACTCACTAAATTTCTGCACAAAAAAAAATATGGACCAAACCATACAATTCAGCACAAAAACACCCTAAACTGCACCATCACTACAAAAAACAACTACAGATACAGGATCCAAACATTTTCCAGTAAAAAAAATCTTAATTTTGGGTGGGATCCGTAGAGGTCATCTGAATGTTTTAATGTAGCGTCTGTGTTTTGCTAAAAGCTTTATCTTAAAGAGAAGATCATCAAAAGTAGAGTAAACAGCAGTTATCTGAAGGCATCATCATCAGAGTGTGGAATAAACAGAGGAAGCGGCACAGTTTCATCTGTTCTGTCGTCAAATGAAGTTTTGGGGTGTTGTGTTTTTTTTTCCTGACCTTTTGGACGGTGGAGGTCAGCTCCAGACACAGCGGGATGATTCTGCTTTTGGTCGACGTCAGGTCATTGGGGCTTGTCACTGGAGTCCTGCACAGAGAACATCATCATCATTATTATCATTATTATTAATAATAATATAATAATCTCTTGAAACTCAAGAATAATCTACACTTTTTCTATCATCATCAACATCATTATTATAAATTTCATCATCACCATTATTATTATTATTATTATTATTATTATTATTAATAACAGCGATCAGCATTTAGCGAGTAAAAAATGCGCATTGACACATTTTAGCAATTTAACATTACAGCTAGCACAATAAATAATAATGCATATTAACTATAATGTTGGTGTTAATCATTGACATATACCAGCTGCAAAAATTAATAAATAAATACTGAATTTTTTTTTTGTAGTATATTGGAAAAAAAAAAAAAAAAACATTTTTTGTGGGGTTTTTTTTGTATCAAAAAATATGGTGTACGTTACAAATGGCATTTAAAGGGTAAACAATACGACAGTTATTAAGTATTTCGTATTTTTGTTTATGGTTCAAGTTGATGAGATACAAAAAATGCAAAAAAAAGTTAAAAACAAATTGTACGAAAAATAGTTTGACATTACACTACGCAGATTACACACTTCTATAGACGGGATATCAGTAGGGGTGTGTATCGGCAAGAATCTGGTGATACGATATAAATCACAACACTAGGATCGCGATACAATATATCAAGATATACCACATACTGTTAAAAAGCCAGTTTTTATTGGTTTTGTTTCTTTTTTAAAAGATTATTTCCTGGAAGATTTGAATTACACCAGAAATATACACAAATACTAACACATTTATTTGATCACGACAGGATCTAATGCTATATCACAAAATGTTCCTGTGTTAAAACTTAAATAATGTTTTACAGACATTAACACTTTCAGTGCCAGGGCCCGATTAAATCAGCTTTACGAAAACAACCTGTAAAGTGCCACGGGCCGATCAGATCGGCTTTGGAGAACACGCCATATTTGTGTACAAACAAACCATCCACCCCCATTTCTTTTCTCACATTTCGATGACGTTCTTTCCGTGTCCCCCTTTGAGACCAAGCAAACGGGAATTTGAGGTCACGCGACCGACCGAATAATATTTTTATATCTTTTTAATGTTTCTTATTCTCCGGTGTTTCATCAGAGGGAGCCCTCCATGCCGGGGGGCGGCTGTGGACTCCGGGGGCTGTGGCGCCTTCTCTCACTGGGGTCCGCTCCTTTCTGGTGGGTGGGGTCCCAGTTGCGGATGGCTCCCTGAGACAGCGCCTCCTAAACTGATGTTTTACTTTTACTTGTACATTTTTGTTTCTGGTCTACCCGTGCTCAGTCAGTCTTCTTAAGTATTGTGAGCTTGTGGGTTTGCGTGTGTGTGTGTGTGTTGTGTTGTGTGTGTGGTGTGTGCGCGCGGTGGGGGCGGTACTGATTTTAAACTGATATGTAAAGCACTTTGTGCTACAGTTTTTAATGTATGAAAGTGCTATATAAATAAAGATTATTATTATTATTATTATTATTAGGAATTATGCAAATTACGATCAATAATGAATCGGCTGCGTCCGGTGCGTTTTGGATCTAATCAGCAATCGGTCGGATGTTACCGAGCGTTTCCTGCAGGATTCTTCAAATATTATAAAAACGACGCGAAATACTGAAAAACGGCCAACTTCCTGTGGCACTTTTAAGGCTTTATTAGCCCCTTAACTGTCTGGCACTTAAAGAGTTTAAAGTTTAAAATCCTGTTCAAATGTTCACATTCTATTAGTTCAGAACTAACATCAGAACATTATTTTTGTGCAATTCCGACAGTGAACTAACATTATTTAATAAAAGAGTGTTAAAGAATAATAAAAAAATATAAACAAAACAAAAAACTAAAATGAACCTCCACAATAACTGAATTTGAATAAATACCTAAAAATATCGATACAGTACTTTTTAATATCAATACGGTCTTGAGAAATGAAATATTGCGATATATTGCAGAACCAATGTTTTCTTACACCTCTAGATACCAGAGGGTTAAATGATGACCTGAATCAGCTGAATTGTGTGAAATTCTACTAATATCTGTCTGATTGCATCTTATTTTCATCATCATTCGGGTTGACAAATAAAATATTTAATTAATCTGTGTAATTATTTAATCACAACCACAAATAAAGACATTAATCTGATCTGACGTAGATTAAAAACCATCACGGTCCAGGTGTGTGTTGCCTTTTCAGCGCCAGAGCAGAAACGTGTCAGTGTTTGTACGGAGCAGCTTGCAGAGAAGATGGAATTCTTTTCAAGCTGAAACAAGCTGAGAACGTTCGAACAGCTGACTGTTAACACCTAATAACACGGAGCAGAGCGTGTGGCAACGCCGTGTGTGTGTTTTATCAGACAGTCTGACAGGTGACGCCTCACACATCAGCCTGTTAACCAACACAGGGAATCTGAATAATCTGATAATGACGGACGACGAGCATGACATCATTCACACATCCACAGGCGCGTGTTTCCCGTGATCCCGTGTTTCCCATGATGCCTGTGGTTCCCGTGTTGGTTCTCACCGGTCCCAACCAGCCCAGCAGACCCTTGGCGGCTCCGATCAGCTCCACCACGGCCGTCAGGAAGTCAGTTGGGGGCTGATGGGAGTTCTTGCTGTGGTAGGGCGGGGTTTTTCCTGCGCTGTGTGACGGCGCTGCTCAGGGCTGTGATGGGCCACCCTCATCTTCCCCACCAGAGTCTTGAGCTGGTCCGACTCCACACCGTAGTTTCTGAGTCGACAAAACACCGCAAAACTGTTTAGATTTTATCGCGTCTGTTTGGTTTAATGAGGTGTCACAAAAACAAACAGAAAAAAAAAAAAACAGATCTGAGCTGAACTGGAATATGAGACAATTATTACTATTTTCTCACCTTTTTTATTTTGTTTACTAACCTTTCACTTGACACAGTCAGATTTATACTTTCATTAGTATATCTAATTCTTGTTTAGTGTTGCAGTGCATGATAATATCCAGTTTGTTTTGGCTGTGGTACAGGTATCCAACTCCACTACAGGGAATAAAGATCCAGTAATTATCCAGGATCTTGATTTTCCTTTATTAAAATGACTCTTTTACTGAATATTTATAAAGCGTCTGATTCCATAGAGGTCATCTGTAATGTTCCAATAAAGAAACTATGTTTGTTAAGAGTGTTGAACATGAATCTGACTCAATAATACTGTTTTCCCTCACCTTTTATTTTTGTCTTTACCAAACTTCTTTGATTTAAAACGCCAATTTTGTAGAATAATAAGGAGGCGGAGGAGAAGAAGAAGGAGGTGGAGAAGAAGAAGAGGAAGGAAGGAGAAGGGTGAAGAAGGAGGGGCAGAAGAAGTGGAAGGAGGAGGAGAAAAAGAGGAAGAAGGAGGAGGTGGAGAAAAGGAGAAGAAGAAGGAGCGCAGAGAAGAGGCAAGGAGAGAAGGAGAAGAGAGGAGCAGAGACTAAGGTAACAGGAGGAGGAGAAGTAAAAGAAGGGAGGACCAGAAGAAAAAAGGAGAGAAGTAGAGATATAAAAAATGCGGAGGGAAGGAGGAGCAGAAGAAGTGAAGAGAGAGAGAGAGAGGAAGAAGGAGGAGCAGATGAACAAGTAGAAGAGGAGGAGGAGCAGAAGAAGGGAAGAAAAGAATGAGCAGAAGAACATGAGGAGGAGGAGGAGGAGGAGGAGAAGAATAAGAGAAGAAGAAGAAGGAGAAGAAGAAGGAGAAGAAGGAGAAGAAGAAGAAGCAGAAGAAGAAGAAGAAGAGAAGAGAAATAAGAAAAGAAGAAGAAGAGAAGAAGAAGAAGAAGAAGAAGAAGAAAGAAGAAGAAGAAGAAGAAAGGGTTTTCTTCTTAAAACTGTAGAATAATCCAAACCTTTTTCTAGATCTAATGGTGTCACAGTGGAGTTCAGGTTGCAGGGTTTACATCCTGGTAAATACATTAGAGTTGTGGCATTTCTCCAACAAATTGAGCAGACGTCTGGTCTTTTTTCCCTTTTGCCATTAACAGATGGATTTGATCAGTTTTTTTATGTTTTTTTTATATATAAAATTCATCTAACTGAAGGTAACAGGTGCCACTTTCTGTAGATCTGGGTTTGTTCTTTGTGTTTCCATTAGTAAGAACATGCTACATCAGTGTTGCACCTTCACTTTAGACCCCGTTTAAATACAGAAAAACAAACAGATTACATGCACTTCACGTGTTCTAAATAAATCTGCTCTGAAATGTGGATCCAGTCCATCAGATCCTGGTTCCATCAGACCTGGATCTGACGCATGAGCTGAACCAAACCCACACATGTGAAAGTGAAGGTGAACTGTGGACAGATTTTCTTCAGTAGTTTAATGCTCTGTGGGGTCAAACAGGAAACAGATGTGACCCCTCCCACCTGTCAGACCCCCCCCCTATCCACCGCCTCCACAAACACACAGTGAAAATGTAAAGGAAGAGCCGTTGTTCCAGCAGCTTCCTCCGGTGTCACATGACCTGCTTTCCCCTGAGCTTGGGTCTTTATTCAGCGTTTTGGTGGTTTAATAATAAAACCAGATTAAAGCAGCGGACAGGTCCTTTTCTGCTACACGGACAATATTTACTCAACTTGACTGAAAGCTCTGATCTGTTTACATGAACTGAAGACTTTAACCACGACAGAAGTTTATTAACGAGTGAATAATCAACTGAAATATAACTGAAGTTTCTTTCTCGTTTTAGTTCAGGTTCCACATTCAGCCCAATATGATCTGAAGTGGACCACACCATTAAAAGAATAACAGTGAAAAAATAAAAATGACATTATGAAAGTGTTTATTTTTGCAAAGTTTCCTTAAAAATGTGAATAACATGAACAGCCTGAAATTTCTTAAGAAAAATGATTGCAATCTAAATAAGTGGTGCCAGGCACCACAAACCCCACCCCTCGCACGTATTTCACCGATTATAAGCAAACGGGAAGTTTGTAAAAAATCCTGAAAAATTTGAACTTTGACCTACCTTTCCCAAAATATAACCAAATCTATTCTGGGTCACTGGCGATCTATAAACCCAAGCTGGTTTGAATTGAACCAATAGTTTTTGCTGCTGAAGTGTTAAAAAAACGTTTTTTGTGTGTTTGTTGATTGTTTTGTTTGATTGCTGTTGTTGTTTACTTTGTCTTATTGTTTACTTTATTGTGTATTCAGTTGTGTTGCCTTCAAGAACTTATGTATGTACTTATTTATTTACTTTTCTGGTATGTCAGTATGGGTGTATATGTATATGCATGTGAGGATGATAAGTGAGGTTAATTACTTACAAAAGATCTAAGGAACTTGACTTTTCATAAATTCTGCTAATAGGAAACTAAACGGTAGACTGTTGTGTGGAAAAGGGGTGGGATTAAATAAGTTCTACTTCCTCCCATTCCTTTTCGAATGTGCAAATGAAGTCACGTACATGTATAAGTTTTGTTTTTGTTTTTTTGTTTTCTTCCGTGACGTCTTACCACCCCTTTTATTTCTACCTGTTTTATTTCTAAGGACTAAGTAAGATTACTTTGTCTTGTTGCATATTCGAAATAAACTAAACTAAAAAAAACAAAAACAAGCAAGTGGTGCCAGGCACAACAAACCCCACCCCTTGCATGTATTGTATCTTATTATGGCATTGATCCAGCCGATATCATCATGTCTATACATGTGCTGATGTCAGCATATCAATTACCTCTATATATGTGCCAAGTTTGCAGTAAATTGAAACAAAATTGATGTTTTTATAGACATTCCACCCATTATTAGTAAATGGGGAAAAAAAAGATTTTAAAAATTCATAAATAAGTTGAACTTTGACCTACTTTTCCCAAAATGTAATCACATCTATTCTGGGTCACTGGCAATCTATAAACACAATTTGGTATGAAATCAACCAATAGTTTTCCTGCTAAATTGTTAACAAACAAACCGAACCAAGAACAATACCCCTTGCTTCCCCTTCGGGGGGGCGGGGTAACAATTAATAAAAAAATATTGCATCTCTCTCTCACTGACTGCACTCTGCTGCTCTCTGCTCCGCCCACTTCCACCCCTCCGCCTCAGCCAATGCAGACATTTTACTTTAATTTTGTCAAGAGTGCAAACAGTTTAGGAGTTATTGTAATTTGAATGACGGTGAAGGCAGGAATGTGGCGCCAGAGACACAATCGTCTGAAAAGGGTTAAATAATCAATAAAGTGTAGAGTTCCAGAGTTTTAGCTCCAAACCTACAGTTTCTGGCTCATGTTTATAATCATTTCTAATGAAAGGGTAAAAGAGTGACTGTAGACGCTTTTCCAGTGACCCTCAAATTGCGCAAATATAACTTGCGAATTAAAATTTGCTTAATGGAAAAACAGTTTCGCCAAAACTCTTGTTTTTCAATTAAAAGTTTTTGCACTGGCAAGAGGTGGTTTTTCAGGCACTGCAAAATTGGTATATTATGCAAAACTGCAATGGAAAGACCTGGGGGGACAGAGCTTTCTCTATTGCTGCCCCGACCCTCTCCCACCCATCATCTGCCATTGCTCCGACCTCAACACCTTTAAATCCCTTTTAAAAACTCACTTATTTAAGATTGCTTTTAATGTTTAACTGTTTTATATTTGTATACCTGCTTTCTGCACCTGCTTTTATCTGTTTTTAATGTGTTTGATTTCTGTTTTTATCTGCTGTGTGTAAAGTGTCTGAGTTCCATGAAAAGCGCTATACAAATAAAATGTATTATTATTATTATTATTATTATTATTATTATTATTATTATTAAATGTAGTCACGTGAACAAAAAAACGAATGTTACAACAAGTGAAGAAGAAGAGTTGCAAACAAACATGGCACAGTACGTGTGGACATACTAGGAAACCGAAACATTTTTGAATTTAGTATGTGATAGCGAGATAACAAGCGTTCTCGACTCGAAACACACACTTTGGCTTTTTCGACATTTCGTAAATATCTGTAAAGTTTTGCACATGAGTACAATGGAAAAGCGACTTGTGAGTGAGTTTACATGACATGTAAAAAAAATAATTATTGCATTAGCCCGACTAAAACTGGGCTTTAAAAGTGCATGTAAACATGTTAGTTCTAATAGAAAAAAACTGTACTGTCTCATTATTTGTTACTTATTTTTTACAGTGCAGTAGAATTAAACTCTGCTGTAGTTTGTTCCAGATCTGACAAAGGCTTCATACTGTGTTTTCTCTGCATATCAACACATTCTCTGCAGAGTCAGTCTTGGCTCTAACTCCTCATTCTCGACACAGTGTTTTTGTGTGAGCGTGTGGCGTTCACTGACCAGAGCGCAGAGCAGGTCCACGGCCTCCAGGATCAGCTCCTGGTGTCCGACCCGTGCCACGCCCAGAGACAGCAGGTCCTGGTGGGTCATCCGGAGCAGCCTCTCCCCGTCCACCTGCAGCTGCTGGAAGGACAGTATGTACTGCTGCAGGCTGTCGTCCAGGCCTGGAACACCAACAGAGAACACGTTTACCATTAGTCATGAGCGTGAAGGTGGAAAATACACGATGACAAGACCGGACAGAGAAGACAGGCAGGAAAGAAGGAAGGAGGGAAAAGGGGAGGCAAGGATGAAAGGGAAGAAGACATAAATCAAGGAAGGATGAAAGCAGAATACAAAAGAAGGAAGGAAGAGTGAAAGTAAGACGGTATAAATATAAAAACTGCTCATACGAATAATTTCAATGTAACACAAAACAATAAATGAGCAAATAACTGAAGCTCCATTCGTATAAAACCAAGTTATGATCAGAAAACAGCAAAGAAAGACAAAATACACCATCATTGCTTCAAAATGTGACCATCTTTGCTCTTTTTTGTCTTGTTCAGGGAGTTTCAGCAGTAGAGACATTATACTTTTACTACAATACTAATAGCTTGTCTCACTGGTCAGTTGTTTTATAACTTACTCATGACATACGCTGGTCTCAGAATGTTAAGCTTGTTTTAGATTTCATTTAATTTCATTTATTTGGATCTCTTTTAGGTTTGGCTTAGGCCATCGCTATTCTTCCTGGAGTCCACACCCATTACAATTATCTTTACACTGCAATACACAAACCACCCAAAAACACCCACACACAAAATCAAACAAAACAACACAAACGACAATCAAAAAACATTCATCACAATTACAAAACAAAAACTAAATACGTTATACAAGACCTATTTCAATTAATTGTATCTCCCAAAAAGTAGTTTTTAGCATACTTTGTAAATCTTAAGATATATTTCACAGTTACATGTCAATGTAATGTCAATCAACTAAACATTAGCAGACATGGAGCCTTGTTTTGCAAATAAATACTCTTTCAATAATTCTTTAAATTTGATTTTTACCCATTTAAGCACTTGTTGTATTCTCTTTGATAAAAATTGGTTGTTGTGAGCTTTTAGCTGATGTTCTTCTGGTTATGTGTAGGGGTGTAAGAAAACATCAGTTCTGCAATATATTGCGATATTTCATTTCACAATACTGTATTGAGATTAAAAAGTACTGTATCAATGTTTTTACGTATTTATTCAAATGCAGATATTGTGGTTCATTTTTGTTTTTCTTTTTTGTTTATATTTTATTTATTATTATTTAACACTGTTTTATTAAATAATGTTAGTTCCTTTGTTGGGATTGCACAAAAATAATGTTCTGATGTTAGTTCTGAACTAATAGAATATGAACATTTGAACAGGATCTTAAACTGTAATGTCTGTAAAACATTATTTAAGTTTGAACACAGGAACATTTTGTGATACAGCATTAGATCCTGTTCTGATCAAACAAAAATGTGTTTAATATTTGTGTATATTTCTGGTGTAATTCAATTCTTCAAGGAAATAATCTTTAATAAAAGAAACAAAACCAATAAAAAAGTGCCTTTTTATCAGTATCGTAATATATGGTACAGTGATCCTAGTATTGTGATTTGTATCCTATCGCCAGATTCTTGCCAATACACACCCCTAGTTACATGGATGTAGCCTATAGCATGTGTATACTGCTGCAAGTGCCAAGTAGTGTTACCATGGCAACACAGACGGAAACACGTAAGAGGTTAAAGTTAAGTTTTAATGTTACTCAAGGCTAAAACTGTGATTCCAAATGTTCACAGCTCAAAAAAAAAAAAAACTAAAAAAAATTAAATGACCCCATTGAGTCCAAATTTAACTTAACTGGAAATGACAAGTTATATTTACACTGGTTGAATGTAACAGAGATGAAATTTGTGTGAATTTTGAAATAAGAATAGTGAAAATAAGGGGGAAAATGTGACATCTTTTTGTTCTAATGTATGTTATTTAACAAAATATAACAAAAAAAAGGGAAGACTCATTTTAACAGGAGTTGTTTTTTCTAAACAGAGAATTTATATGGAATGTGTTTATGATAAATTTCATGTTTTACCATTGTGGATTTTTCAGATATGATATACAAAGGTGCTTAGTTGTTTGTTTGTTGGTTTTACTCTGTTATAAAGAATTTTTCCGAATAAATACAAATTTTAAAAAATTTATTAAAAAAAAAAAAAACAAAAAAGACCTAAATTGACAAACCTAAAATGTCAGTAAAGTCAATAGAAAACAAAATAGGAAATAAATCTAAATAAACTACATAGATTAAATTCCCCTGCGCCCCTTGCAAGGATTAACAGTTCACAAAATGGATGTATGACATGACATTACAAATTAATTTCACTCCAATATTTAGGTTATTTCAACAAAATCAAACTGTGGGAAAGTGTCAGTGTCATGTTTAGGTCTGAACACTTTAACGCCTCGTCACGCACACAGCCTCTATTATGATGCGTTCAGGTCTAACGGCAAACACGGCGCCTGAGTCAACACCAACTTATTGACTCTTTCCTGCTCAGATGAAGCTGAAACCTTCACGACAACAGGACGTGTCACATGACGTGGCGGTAGGATTTATAATAACACAAAACAACAGAATTAAAGACCATGTTATGGCCGAATCCCACCTCCCCCCCCACCCCCCAGTCATGTGACCTCATGTGACCTTAAGCCAGACGAGAGCAGCTCCACGGCGCCACTGTGTGTCTGACCCCGAACCTCGACCTCTGACCTCTGTGTGAAGGAGAAAGTCGGCGGATCAATCGTACGGCTTCGTGTTTGTGAAAACAGACGCAAAGAGAGGATTATTTATAAAACGCTGAGTCATTAAAAGAGAACACTGATTAAAAAGGGGCTGATGGGAAAAAAATAATCACCTCTAAAAACAAGTCACGATATCTGTTAAAATACACTGATTAATTTAGAGGTAAAAAGGACAGATGGGAGGAAAGGAAGGAAGGAAGGAAGGAGCAGAGATTCAGAGAGGGAAAAAAGGTGGAAGGGCAGAAGGAGAGATTTAGGAAGGAAGGAAGGAATGAAGGAAAGAAAAAAGGAAGTGAGGATGAAGGGAAAGAAGCCAGAAAGGAAGGACAGAAGGAGAGATTTAGGAAGGAATGAATGAAGGAAAGAAAGAGGAAGTGAGGATGAAAGGAAAGAAGCTAGAAAGAAAGGGCAGAAGGAGATTTAGGAAGGAAGGACGGAATGAAGGAAAAAGGAAGTGAGGATGAATGGAAAGAAGCTAGAAAGGAAGGACAGAAGGAGAGATTTAGGAAGGAAGGAAGGAAAGAGAGAAAGAAAGAAAGAAAGAAAGAAAGAAAGAAAGAAAGAGGAAGTGAGGATGAAAGGAAAGAAGCTGGAAAGGAAGGACAGAATGAGAGATTTAGGAAGGAAGGAAGGAAAAAAGGAAGTGAGGATGAAAGGAAAGAAGCTAGAAAGGAAGGAAAGAAGGAGCAAAGATTCAGAGAAGGAAAAAGGGTGGAGGGACAGAAGGAGATATTTAGGAAGGAAGGAAAAAGGGAAGCGACGAAGAAAGGAAAGAAGCTAGAAAGGAAGGAAGTAATAGATGTTCAGTGGGAAAAGGGTGGAACGACAGAAGAGATTTAGTAAGGAAGGAAGGAATGAAAGAAGGGAAAAGGGAAGCGAGGACGAAAGGAAAGATGATAAAAAGGAAGGAAGGGAGGAACAGAGAGTTAGAGAGGGAAAAAGGTTGGAAGGACAGGAGAGAAGTAGGAAGGAAGGAAAAAAGAAAGTGAGGACAAAAGGAAAGAAGCTAGAAAGAAACAAAAGAAGGAAGGACGGAACGAACAAACAAATAGAGGTTCAAAGGGAAAAAGGGTGGAAGGATAGAAGAAGAGATTTAGTAAGGAAGGAATGAAAGAAGGAAAAAGGGAAGCAAGGATGAAAGGAAAAAAGATAAAAAGGAAGGAAGGAAATAAGGAAGGATCAAAGGATGACTGGAAGAAATAGTGAAGGTATTAAAGAAAGGAGAGAAAGCTAGAATCCTCATCAGACTCCTCTCTCTTCCTCTTCAGATGAGGAAGGAAGGAAGAAAGATGCAAAGAAGGATAGAGGAAGGAACCAAAAGGAGGACGGGTGAAGGTGATACTAAAAAATGGGAGGAAAAATTCAATCAGGAAAGAGGGAGGAAGGACAAAGGTAGAGACTGAAAAGACGGCAGGACTGAAGGAAGGCAAGGATGAAGGAACTAAGATAGAAATGAAGGAAGGATGCAAGGAGGATCCAACAGGAAGGATGAAAGAAATAATGAAGATATTAAAGAAAGGAGACAAGGGAAGAATCCTCCTTAGAAGAAAAATGAGGCACGAATGAAAGAAAAGAAGATGATTAAAGGAAGAACATAAGGAGGAACCAAAAGAATGAAAGGGTGAAAGTGATATTTAAAGGATGGAAGGAAAAACAAAATCCAAATAAAAGAAGACAAGGATCAAGGAAGGAAAGGAGAAAGGATGCCTAGAAGGAAGGAGAAATCAGCTGTAGCTTTAGGGAATGCGTTGGGACTATTTTCAGCGGTGGATTAATCCCCTGACGTGTCTGTTGTGTTGTGGTGTTTCAGAGGCCAAATGGTCAAACACGGCGTGAAAACAACCGCCACCGCATGTGGTCATTCCAGAGCTGAAGGAGGCGACAGATGTCTCACTCCGACTCATTCCTCCTGAACCAACTGCTGACGCGACGCGTGTTTGTGTTTTCACCGGACGACGCCTCTGACACCAGAACAACACGCCAACGCACTAAAAACAACACGGCAGCACTCTGGAATCCACCTCCTTTAATTAAAACCCAAAAACGTCAACATCTGCTGCATTTCTGTACATTTTATATGTTGTTTAACATAAGATCAACCTTTTTATCGGATTTAAGTATTTTTTATTAAGTAATTATTGGTATTATCAGTAGTATTTAGTAATAACTTCAGCTTTTTTTTCCAGTACTTTATTGTAAAAACAAGATAACAACATAGGTTTTCAACTGTTATAAGACAGAATTAATCATTTATTACAGGTAAATTCACTAAAAGATAAGATAAGATAGTACAAGATAAGATAAGATAAGATAAGACTAGAAAAGCACTCTGAGTGTGCAGACCTCCGCCAAGGCAGATCAGTGCCCCTCCAATCACCACCAAAATGTAATCATTTGTTCTTTGTGCCAGTATCAACATTTCCTGAAATTTTCATCCAAATCTGTCTGTAACTTTTTGAGTTACCTTGCACACGGACAGAAAGACAGACAAACCAACGCCAGCAAAAACATAGCCTCATTGGAGGAGACGAGACGAGATGAGATGAGACGAGACAAGACGAGATAAAACAAGATAAGACGAGATAAGATAAGATAAGATCATGGGGAAATTGCTCAGCTGACTGCAGCAAACACAGAAAATATAAATATTCAGTTAATAAAGAGGTAATCAAGGCTGAAAATTGTTAATTAATAGCTTCTGTTTCAAAAGATTCTGTTTCTTATGTGATTATTTGTGCTTATCTTTGTCCAATATTATTTTTAACTGGATATTTTTGAGTTACTTATCCACATCTAAACTCTGTTTCTACATCTATGTTTTGTGTGTTTTCTACCTGGGTATATTTCATATTTATGTGTATTTTTAAGTGTACATGTTCTTCATCTCAATATCTGCTATTCTTTTAGTATCTTGTAGAATTTTCCCTCTAGAATCAACTATTATGATTGAGTTTTTGTCACATTGTATGAACCAGACTGTGATAAAATGCTGTTTTTCAGATGATCAGCCACTGATTATTTTATCCAGGAAACAAAGAGATGCAGAAAAATAAGCTACATATCTTTATTTGTTTTTGGGTTTTTTTGCATTTATGAAGTTGATCAGACTTTACTGCAGATAAAACGTTAAATTTAAGTTTATTTAAGTTTTGATGCAAAAAGGAAACAACACAAACAAAACATGATAATGGTCAAATAGATTGCTGTGTTTTCGAAATAACCTAAAGAAAAACAGTTGGATATCAGAATATAAACATATTCAGGTACAATTAAGACATACAAGTGTTTCATGACTTAATGGAGAACAACATTTCTAGGATTATTTATAATCAATAATATCAAATATCCAATAGTTTGATCATTTATCAGTTAACTTGGTCTCATTTTAATTCTCAGCCTCCTTTCCTCCTCAAGAAAGGGAGGACAGAGTCAGAGAGAAGAAAAGGAAGGAAGGACAGAAGGAGGGATGTAGGAAGGAAGGAAGGAAGGAAGGAAGCAGGTGAGGAATGACCTACAGGAAGGATGTAAGGAGAAACCAAAAGAAGGAAGGGTGAAGGTGATATTAAGAGGATATGAAGGATTCATAGAAGGAAAGAGGAAGGAAGGACAGAATGAAGGAAGGAGAAAGGAAGGCAAGGATTAAAGGACAGAAGACAAGAATCAAGGAAGGATGAAAGAAATAGTGAAGGTTTTAAAGGAAGGAGACAAGGCAAGAAAGAAAGGAAAGGAAGGGCAGAGGGAGAGACTGGAAGAAAGGAAGGAATAAAGGAAAGAAGGAAGGAAGGAAGGAAGGAAGGACGAAAATAAGGAAAGGAGAAAGGATGCCTAGAAGGAAGGAAGGAAAGAGAGGAATGAAGGAAGGAAACAGATGTGAACTCATGTGAAACAGCTGTATTTTTAGGAAACATGTTGGGACTATTTTCTGCGGCGGATTAATCCCTTTGGTCTCATTTTCCTTCTCGTGTTGTTTTTCCACCCAAACCCACTTGTTCCGATGATCAGCGTGACACTTTCATCCTCTTTACTCATCAGAGGTTTCAGGGATTTTATATTGAATTCAGTACCTCGTTTATTATTTACTCGGTGTAAACGTCTTGGTAGTGACGCGTTTACAGTGATTACATTATATTTTACAAGTGTCTGTAAGTAAGGTTCATGTTGGAGAGAATGTATCCGTTCCAGCTGAAGTTATGGGATTATTTTCTCCTCTTCACACTCACAGCTCTGTTTGTTTGAACTGAACCAGACTCTGGACCAGAGTCCAGATCAGACCAGAGTCCAGATCATGTTGCTGAAACCAGAAGAGGCGGATTATCTATCGAGTCACTCGACCTGCAACGAGGACAACGCCTAAAAACAAACACACCACCGTTTTTACTCTAGTTTTACTCCAATGTGGGCCAGATTTCATAGATTATTTATTTATTTATTTAGGAACGTCTGTAGTTATGAAAACTGGAGAAAAAAAAAATTAGTTTATTAGTTATTTGGTCAAGTTTTTGCACATGTTGCGTCTCATTTGTTTTGAATAATTAATATGCAATCAGGTAGAATCCTCATTTACAAATGAAAAAAACAAAAACTGGGATAAACAGTTGATGCAAACTGTAAAAAGGAAATTCAGTGAACAAATTAAAACATAAAAAGGCAAATGAATCCACACACACACGAACTACAAGAAAACAAAGCTTGTTATCTGCCCTAAAATGTAGTTTTTTTTTGTTTTATTTAATGCAGTACGAGCATGACTGAATTATTTTCTTAAGTAATTGATGAGTTGCGGGGTTTGAAAAAATAGTCACTTTTCCATTGGACATCTGCACAAAACTTTACCAATATTCACTAAAGGTCAATAAAATAGAAGTGCGTAAAGTGGGTTTTTCCATTAAACCACAAATGCGATGATTTGTTTATTTATTATCGCAAGATGACATGAGACAAACGTAAATATGGTGTTGATTTACAGATATATTCATCATTATTATATATTACTCCTCTATCCTGTACTAAATTTAAAAAATGATTGGGTTTCCTTGTGTGTACACCAAGGTTATAATAGTTTTGGATTTTTAATTATAGTTTAGTTTTAATTAGTTTTGACTTTTTTTTTCTCTTATTCAGTTAGTTTTAATTAGTTTTTAGAGCAGGTTTGTTAGTTTTTATTAGTTATCGTTTTTTTCTGAATGCTTAGTTTTAGTTTAGTTTAGTTTAGTTTTAGTATTAGTTTTAGTTATTTCATATATTTTATCTTCCTCATCATCCTATTCAAAGAAATTAGTGAGGCGTGGATATGTGTTACCCTGGACACTTTATTTGGGGGTCGGGTTAGGGCGGCTCATGGACTGAGCAGAGACACAATGTACCGTACAATGTCTAAATTCCCTATAGCAGGTTGAGGTGGGGTGCAATCCATACACAACGTCACTTACGTGAAACAATGCGAAGATGTGCAAAGCATGAGAGGAGATGCACAAAGCAGCCAGCAGTTAAAGCAGATAGAAACATATATAAACCAGCTAACCAGCAGTTAAAGCAGATAGAAACATATATAAACCAGCTAACCAGCAGTTAAAGCAGACAGAAACATATATAACCAGCAGTTAAAGCAGATAGGAACATATATAAACCAGCTAACCAGCAGTTAAAGCAGACAGAAACATATATAAACCAGCTAACCAGCAGTTAAAGCAGATAGGAACATATATAAACCAGCTAACCAGCAGTTAAAGCAGATAGAAACATATATAAACCAGCTAACCAGCAGTTAAAGCAGATAGGAACATATATAAACCAGCTAACCAGCAGTTAAAGCAGATAGAAACATATATAAACCAGCTAACCAGCAGTTAAAGCAGATAGGAACATATTATAAACCAGCTAACCAGCAGTTAAAGCAGATAGAAACATATATAAACCAGCTAACCAGCAGTTAAAGCAGACAGAAACATATATAAACCAGCTAACCAGCAGTTAAAGCAGATAGAAACATATATAAACCAGCTAACCAGCAGTTAAAGCAGATAGGAACATATTATAAACCAGCTAACCAGCAGTTAAAGCAGACAGAAACATATATAAACCAGCTAACCAGCAGTTAAACCAGATAGGAACCTATTATAAACCAGCTAACCAGCAGTTAAAGCAGACAGAAACATATACAAACCACTTATAAACATATCTAACCCAGTTCCTCATCAGTAAACCACACCTTAGCAGATCTCTCATCTCTTAATCATCTGCAGTTCCATTATTAGCTAACTTTGCTTCAGTTCAGTTCAGCTAGCTGTAGCTAGTAACATCAAACGTTTTTTAACATTCTAACAGGTTCCATACCTCTGTAATTGGATTAGTTTTCATCCTCCTCTTTTCTCCTCTTCTAAACTGTGCAGTTCAGGGCTTGGAAGGCCTTTTCATGGTGATAAACTCTCCAGTTTTAACCTGGATGCTAGTTCAACACTGACTGTCCTTTAGCTCTGCTCTGTCACTCACGCGCACACACACGGTACGCCAAAAAAAAAAAAAAAAAACCCGACCCATGTATCACTAAAGTAAACCCCAGACAGGACTGTGCTGCTGTGTCCCAGCTTTAGTCTGTATGTTCCAGGTAGAGTGGGGACCAGAAGACGACTGGGAACCACCAGTGACCACACATGACAGACTGTGTAGTGTCGTATGGTGTCACCAGCTCAAACTGCTGAAGTGAAATAAATTAATTTCATATCAATCCGACATTGACAAAGACGAAAACGAAGGGAATTGTATCCATAATTTTTATACGTTTTAGTTAGTTTTGTAAGCTCACAATACAGTTTCAGTTAGTTATCGTTTTTTTCTTTTAATTAGAGTTTTTATTTATTTCAGTTAACGAAAATGTTTTTTCAATTTTAGTTTTCGTCATTTCGTTCGTTTTCGTTAACGATAATAACCTTGGTGTACACACATACTGCGCCATGTTTCTTTTAAAACTCTTCTCTATTTTCTCATATTTAATTCACTGATCATGTAAATGTTCATAAAAGCTCAGATTAAAGTTGAACTTTATTGTATCAGAAACAGAGAAAACTGAAGAAAAACAGACTTTTCCAGCAAATAGATCATTAATTTATCATAAACCCAGTGTGTTCATCCACTGTCATTGATCCAACTCCATGGGTTTTAATGGTGAATCAATGTTGTAGAAGATGACGATGTTTCCACGGTAACTACGGAGCCTCTGAACATCCAAATGAGTCATATCTGATGACCACGAAAATACAACAAACTGAATTTTACACCAATTATTTACATGTATTGATAAGATTAGTGGATCAACAGGTATTAAAAGGTTTAGATCAGTAGATGCTTTTGGTCACTGGCACATATTTCAGTCTTAAAGGCTTGTAAATGGTCTGATTTACTGGTTGGAGGATCTGAACAGATTGAATCTGGAGGTCGAACTGATGCCTGAACATCCACAGCTGAATCCAAACATACTGACGACTAATGAAGTGTCACCTCGTTTAGCTGACGGAGACATTTTCCACATTCCAGACTCTGGAAAACTGCTGATACGTTTGGAGTTTTTGGCTGCAGAGATGCTTCTCAGGCAGGATGAGAACAACACCAAACACAAACCACATTCTCTGTATTTGTTTAACCCATAAAGAACAAAACACCCACTGACTAAATATATGTGAACATCAACATCAAAAATTAAAGTTTCACCTATCATTTCTCAAATAGCCTCATGTTTTAGCTTAAGAACTCTATATTATGGAACTGTTTATAAAGTTTCAGTATCACTTGTAGAAAAAAAAATATAACTGATTATGTAAAGTTATACTTCTGACATATACACTTTGTAAATGTACTATTAACTTTAACAATATTTTTTCTTGCTTGTGTAAGGGATATTTCAACCCTTGGAGGAGAAAATTGAAGAAAAGGCCTATGTAAAGATATCCTTTTATGTCAAATATTTTGAGTATAGTTTTAATTTATTACAATTTTAATTTTATATACCTAATATTTAGAACCAATATTCACTTCTAAAGTCTTTGAAAAGGTTCGTTAAGCATCTTTGTGTTATTTATGTAATAAATTATATACATTTTTCAAATTGGGTTTTATATTTTTTGTGTTTTTTGTCGTTTTGTGTTGATATAGTAGGTTAAAGTGAAAAAATAAAAGGCAGATGAGATAGATGAAGTTGTGCTGAAAAAAGATCCCAAGCATGGGTATAGTAAACATTTCTTTATATAGTATATAAAGGCAAAATCAAAATGACGCCAAAATGGGCTCAGACCCCTAAGGGTTAAGTCTGTGAATCTGTAGGAACTAATTATTCAACAGTAGAATATACACAGGTTATGTACAATCCAGTTATTAGTCAAATATGCTCTGCTATTAGCTGTATATATCACTGCAGTTATATATCTGTTAAATAAAAGTTTATTAGCATATTTGTAATGTTTTAGTTCCAGTAACAGTCTTTCATTCTGATACTGAACAAAGGTACAAACTGCTGTCCCTGTGTCAACAACAAATTTGTATCATTTCAACATTTTTATCCAATATTGATCACAATTGTAGTTTACCATCATAACTGAAGCCTTATGTTTTATTTAGGATCAGTTTTGTATGAAAACAGCATGTTTTGTACATTTGCGTCAAGTGAAAAAAAAAAAAAGAAAAAAGATGCTCATTTTGAGTCCTCGTCACGCATGGATTCAACTATTTTTACCACAAAATGTTATTTCTGTAAATTTAATCATGTGTCATGTGAAAGTACTTACTGAGACCTATTCATACATGTACTGAACATCAAGATAAGCTATTTAGTTTAAAACACAGAGCTTACTGAACATGAAATGTGTCCCCATGTCATTGCTTGATCTGGCCCATGTATGTTTTTTTTATAGTTTTTTCCCTCCTTGGATATCTCTGCTTTGTGGCCAAACATGACATCGATTAAATCACAAAAATAAACAGATTCATCCAAAACATGAACTTCTGCCTGCGGCTCTAAAACCGTCTAGTTTTCCTGCTCTTTCAAATAAAGAATGAACTTTATTTCAGTTGTTGCATAAATGCAAGTGATTGATGCTGTTGAAATGTGATTTATGAGCCAATAAAAGTCTTTGAAACCGAAAAAATGCTTGTAAATTTCTTCCAATGTGCCTCAGAAACACGTGATTGCAGTAGACTGAAAAAAATGTGTGTTACTGCCTAAACTTTAGTCATGAATACAGTTGATTTTAAAAACTATTTTAACAAAGATTAGACAATTTTAAGATCACAAAACGGTTTGGTATTAAGTTAAATCAGCTGATCAATTTGTTTTAGGCTATTAATCAACAAATAGTTTCATAATTAGTTATACATTTTTTATTTGTTTATATAAAGTCAAATGTTTAATGTTTATTTAAAGTCAATATTTTCTGTGAACATTTTTCATCTTTACATGTAGAAACACGCATTTTTAACAATTTTCTGACAGTTGAACTGATAAATTAATGATAAAAATAACTTAGTTTCCGCATCAGTTTAGACTGAGTTGTGATTTTCATTTTAGATCAATAATATGTAAGTTTTTTTTTAAATTATTATTAATTTAGGTTTTCCTTGCTTTTGCTCCTTTTTATCCTTAATTTTCTCTTTTTCAATAGTTGTTAAAAGAAATAAATAAAATCAGACACTAAAGCTGTACTGTTGTGTCGTAGTCAGTAAAACTATGTTAACTACTGGGCTTTAACAATGGCTAAGACTCATGGGAAATGTAGTTTAATACCAGACACGTTTAATCGCAGTTCAAATGAAAACGTGTTGAATATGAACCGTTGTAGATGAAGTCGTTTTTTTTTCCCACCGGTCCGGTTCTGGGACTAAACCTGACTTGTGCTTATGATGGATGTGTTTTACAGCGTTCTCCCAGAGGCCTCGTTTTCCACAGTTGACTTTAGTCACACATGTAAGAAAAGTTCACGTGTGCGTCTGTGGCGGCGTCT
Organism: Sphaeramia orbicularis; assembly: GCF_902148855.1. Lineage (NCBI taxonomy): Eukaryota > Metazoa > Chordata > Actinopteri > Kurtiformes > Apogonidae > Sphaeramia > Sphaeramia orbicularis. The sequence continues at coordinate 44,979,655 of NC_043979.1, read as the reverse complement.
CGGTCTGGTCTGATGTTTGCCCACGGCTGTGAACCTCGACACGGCTGTCAGTCAAACGCACAAACCAGCGCTTCAGCCCTGAACCGGGTCTGGTTCATGTTGTCGGAACATTTACGACCATATTGTCACAATATTTTGACAATATCTGATGAAGTAAACACTGGTCCACATGTTCCTCTACGTACATTAATGTGTGACGCTGCAGTGTTTTATAATGATCATAAATGTTTTTAGAGTCTAAAGTATCTGTAAATAAACTAAAATGTGCAATAGTTTCTTGCTTATTTCTGTTTCATGCAACATGCTCCTTTTACAGAGGACTTCATAGTATTTATTGTTTACTTATGTGTATGTTTGTATATGTATACTTGCGCAATGTTATTTATTGTATCCAGTGTGCAGTGTGTTTGTTTGTTTTCACTGCCAATTAATTTTTTTATTGCTTATTATTAGGGCTGTCAAAATTAAGCATCAACGCGAATTAATCCATCCTCATCATTAATCTGATTAAAAATTTTAACACAATTAGCCCATCTGCAGAACAGAATAACTTTGAACGTCTCTGCCAATGCATTTCAGGCAGTTTGTCCGAGTAGCGTTAGCTTCACACATGCACAAATGGTCAGCTGATCCGGTAGTGACAGGCAGCAGAACCAACCCATAAAGATGGAAGACGCTAAACAACACGTTGGCCCTCTGGATGGAAATATGAGGACAAAAAAAACTAAGACGGAACAGTTGTGTCAAAGTTGTTTTGTTGAAACTGTTGAAGGTGTAAATAATAAACACATTAAGGGCGTATATATTCCTTTCTTTCTTTAGTCTGTTTGCTCATGCAAAATGAAATGCAATTAATATCAATTAAAAATGAATATTTAATCATAATTAATCAAAATCCACAGCAACCCTGTGATTAAACTGATTAAAAATTGTAATCGTTTGACAGCATTACTTATTACTACAACTACTACTACTATTTACATACTTATATTACTTGTTTTACATCATTGTTACAACTACTATTACTATTTTCACTTTATTGTAACTTTTATCTAGTGATTATTAAATTATATTACTAGGGGCGGCCATGGCTCTGTTGGTACAGCAGGTCGTCCAATAACCGAAGGGTTGGCGGTTCGAATCCCGCTCTGTCCTTGTCAGTCCGTTGTGTCCTTGGGCAAGACACTTCACCCTCCTTGCCTCCAGTGCCACCCACACTGGTGTATGAATGTTTGGTGGTGGTCAGAGGGGCCGTAGGCGCAAAATGGAAGCCACGCTTCTGTCAGTCTGCCCCAGGGCAGCTGTGGATACAGATGTAGTTTACCACCACCAGAGGGAGAATGTGAGGGCAAATGAATAGGTGTCTAGAAAGGCGCTATATACATCCAAACCATTATTATTATCATCACTATTTTTGTCATTTGTTCTTCTACTAGTACTTTCTAATGTACAATTGCTTGTTATTTCACTACTGTTGTAGTTCTTGCTATTTCTGTTTTCTTGCAATATTTCTTATATGTGTACATTTGGAGTTCAATCAATAAAGTTCTACCTCATCTAATCTAATCTAATCTTGTATGCCGTTTTTTCTTAGTATAGTACTGGTTCTTATAAGCTGATGCCCTTTTATTGATATCATTTTTCATATTTTTGAGGTAACACCACTACTCAAAAAACCTTCCCTCACCCCCACTCAAGTGGAGAATTATCGACCAGTCTCACTCCTCCCATACCTTTCTAAGATCATCGAAAGGGCGGTTTTCAAACAGGTCACAGAATTCCTCTCCCAAAATAACCTCCTGGACATCAACCAATCTGGCTTCAAAATCGGCCACTCCACTGAAACGGCTCTGTTGTCTGTGACAGAAGCCTTGAAAGAGGCTAGAGCAGCAGCCAAGTCTTCAGTACTCATTCTACTGGACTTATCAGCAGCATTTGACACTGTCAATCATGATATCCTGTTATCCATACTCTGGAACATGGGCATCACAGGCCACGCACACTCCTGGTTTCAATCTTACCTTACTGGTCGGTCCTTCAGTGTGTCCTGGCTAGGGCACACATCAGCAGTTCACCGCCTCACCACGGGGGTCCCCCAAGGCTCTGTGTTGGGCCCCCTCCTTTTTGCCATATACACCACCTCACTCGGTCAGATCATCCACTCACACGGCTTCTCATATCATTGCTATGCTGATGATACCCAGCTCTATCTGTCATTCCCACCTGATGACTCCACAGTCTCAGTGCGGATCTCAGATTGTCTCTCTGACATATCTGCATGGATGAAAGCCCATCACCTTCAGCTGAACCTGTCCAAAACTGAACTGCTGGTCTTCCCAGCTAAGCCAACCATACAGCTGGACATCTCCATCACTATTGACTCCATACCTCTGGCTCCTACCAGTGTAGTACGTAACTTGGGAGTCATGATTGATAATCAGTTGACCTTCACGGATCACGTTGCCTCTGTCACCCGATCATGCCGTTTCACTCTGTTCAACCTAAGAAAGATCAGGCCATACCTAACCGAACAGGCCACCCAGCTCCTGGTGCAGACTATGGTTATCTCCCGTCTTGACTACTGCAGTGCTCTTCTAACGGGCCTCCCAGCTTGTGTTGTCAAACCACTACAGATGGTCCAGAATGCAGCAGCGCGTCTGGTCTTCAATCAGCCTAAAAGGGCACATGTCACCCCCTTACTCATTGAGTTACACTGGCTACCCATAGCTGCCCGCATCAAATTCAAATCTTTAATCCTAGCCTACAAAATTCTCCGTGGGTCTGCTCCTGTCTACTTAGGTGCACTAATAAAAGCTTATGTCGCCCCACGACCACTCCGCTCATCTGGGGAACGTAGTCTGGTGGTCCCCAGACCTTGTACAAGACAATCCAGGCTCTTTTCATGGGTCGTTCCACGTTGGTGGAACGCTCTACCAAGTGCTACAAGAACAGAGGCATCCCTGCCTATCTTCAAGAAGCTCCTGAAGACCCAGCTCTTCCGAGAGCACCTCCTGTCCTAGCACTTTCAAACATTCCATTTTAAATATTCTAATAAGGTTTTTCCCAGGACAACCACAGATTCTTTCACGATTATCTCTGGACCTGCTGCGGTGGTCCGGCCTCTTCCCTGCCCTCATCATCACCACTCACTTATCCTCAACCGCCTCCATGTGTCTCCCCCCTACTCCCCCCTTCTCCCCCTCTCCCCCAGTCCCTATCTCTATCGCTCTCTCTTTTTCCCCTTCTCTACTCTCTCTCTTTAACCCCAACTGGTCAAGGCAGACGGCCATCCTCCAGGAGTCTGGGTCTGCTCGAGGTTTCTGCCTGTTAAAGGGAAGTTTTTCCTCGCCACTGTCACCAGTCACAAGTGTTTGCTCCTGGAGGATTCTGTTGGGTTTCTGTAGAATTGACTTAGAGTCTGGTTTTGACCAACTCTATATATAAAATGTCAAGAGATAACTTTCTTGTGATCTGGCGCTATATAAATAAAATTTGATTGATTGAGTGATTTAATTGGTTTTCCCCTGTAAGTCGCTTTGGAAAAAAGCGTCTGCCAAATGCGTAAACATAAACATAAACATATTTTATTTTTATTTATGCACAATGGTCCTGGGAAACATCATTTCATTGCTCTGTGTTTATTTGGTCCAGATATGTCTGGAATGACAAATAGTCGGTTCAACCTGAACTTTAGACTCATTCCATGTCACATTTCAGAAATTAGGCCAGCACATCACAGACTTATGTTGAGTCATGTCATTATTTTTTTCTACAAAATAGCAACAGCTGAACTTCAGAGCAGGAAGATGTTAAAAAAAAAAAAAAATCACAAAATATGGACTTAAATGTACACGTTAATGCTGCAAAGTAAAATATCGTAATGATTTTGAGTTGAGGAGGAACGTTTGAATAGCTTTGTCATTTAATTACGCTAAATGATGTATCCTGAACATGTCGCACCATCATCACTTTATCGCAAACTTTACCGACCACAGATAAAGAGCGTCAGGGGTTTGGGTCGATCTCCCAGAATCTGCAGGTTAAAATCCACCGATAATGGAACTGGAAACAGGAACTTAGGCTACGTTCGCATTTTTTGGTGAAATCCGATTTTTTTGTGTGCTTGTTCATATTACACATTAAATGCAACTTCTATCAGTTTTAAGTATGTACTGAATGTGACTCTGAAGTGACCCACATGCACAAAAGAAGTCCTGATGTAATATGTGACCGTGAAGTAAATATGCTACGCAGAAATAAATATGGACGCAGAATTGTGGCATTCATTGGATTTCAGTGACGTAAAGGTCGGCTAAATGCAGACCTGGCCGTTCAGACTGAAGTCGCATTGCAAAATATCAGATAGGTATCGGATTTAAGACCACATATGAAAGTGGCCTGGGTCGGATTTGAAAAAAATCAAATTAGTGCTGTTCAAACTGTCTTCAACAGATCGGACACAGGTCACATATGGGCAAAAAAATTGGTTTTGTACTGTTCAAACTGTCTCTAACAGATTGGATAAAGGGCAAAAAAAAATCGGATTTGGACCACATTTGCCTGCAGTCTGACTCTGAATGTAGCCTTAGATGCAGGTTAACATTTCGTGGGAGTTTTTGAGGTGAGTTTTAAGTTTGAGGTGAGGATCGTATAACAGACATCAGGTACGTTCGATGGTCCGGTCTCCGTTTTCCGCCTCTTACAGCGTGAAGGGGAATTTCAGGCTTGTTATTGTTTTTTAACTGCATGTTTGGCAACCTGCCTTCGTCCTGTCATCAGTTAATGTGAAACGTTCCCACGCGTTCGAGTCTTTTTCTTTTCCATTTAACGGCCAAGTAGAAGTGAAATATAAGGTTTTGGAGGAAGTTGATCCTGAAAGACAACATTAAGTTTCAGCTGGTATTTTTACATTTATTTACTCATTTATTTAAGTTTTGACTTGATATGGTCAGTTCCACAGTTACTGATCAATTGCTTTGACTCATTTATTAACTCATGCATTTATTATTGTAACTGTATTACACTGTGAGTTTTATTGGAGACATATATAGAAGGTTTTCAGTGTCAAAATGTTGGACAGATGGATGATTATGATCTGTTACCTGCTTTTTACCTGTTATCTTTATTGCATTGGCCTGTAAAAAAAAAAAAAAAATTGCAATTTGCAGACTTTTACAGTGAAGTTAGAAAGTTAAGATCTATGAATACGGTATCAGAATGTCATTAAAAGCCTCTAAGAAACAGAATCTGAAGTGGATCTGACTAAATTCACCTGCACGGTAAGGTTCAGGAATCGAACCAACAGATCACAGATTTACAATAATTCTTAAACGTCTGAACTCATCGTTTCATGCCTCTATTTTTTTTGCAGCAAAACAACATATTACACAAACTCTACAGGTTAAAATGGACTAAAACTGAACACTAAAGCGCAGAAGGATGGAAAAGAATCACAATAGAATAGAATAGAATAGAATAGAATAGAATAGAATAGAATAGAATAGAATAGAATAGAATAGAATAGAATAGAACAGACTTTATCGTCATTGTGTGTACAAAGAAATTAAAAATGCTACTCAGGTCAAAAAGAAAATAAAACAATACATCAGAAAATAAGCATAGGGCAAGTATAAAATGACAAAGAAAACTAAAGATAAAACACAAAAACAGAATATGAAATTTATCAATAGTAAAATAACCTTGTTTTCCTAACCTTACCTTGCATATATTGTATATTTCCGAATAGAACAGACTTTATCGTCATTGTGTGTACAAAGAAATTAAAAATGCTACTCTGGTCAAAAAGAAAATAAAACAATACATCAGAAAATAAGCATAGGGCAAGTATAAAATGACAAAGAAAACTAAAGATAAAACACAAAAACAGAATATGAAATTTATCAATAGTAAAATAACCTTGTTTTCCTAACCTTACCTTGCATATATTGTATATTTCCTATATTACCTTTATATATCCTTATTTGTTGTAGATATTTCTCATCTGTAATATAGCTAGCTTTTGTATATTTCAGTAGTTTTAGCAGTATTTTAGTAATATATGTATATTTAATATTTTATGTGGTAGCTTTTGGCACATGCCCATATTTTTCAATATTTTACGTGATATTTTTATAGTCTTTTTTTCACTATGTGTTTCTGCTGCTAAACAGAACATAGCTGCCAAATTGATTTTCATAGTTCCTGTGTCAAGATCTATTCTATTCTATTCTATTCTATTCTATTCTATTCTATTCTATAACAACAGAACTATGATAATAGAACCCCTTTGTTCTCTTTGTTCTTTTTGTTTTGCTTGTTTGTGAAGCGTCTTTGAGTGTCTAAGAAAGCGCTATACAAATGTGATTTATTATTATTATTATTATTATTATTATTGTTATTGTTATTATTATTATTATTATTATTATTATTAACTAAATGTAGAATAAAATAAAATGGACTTCAAATATGAATTAATATTAACAGTATGTATATCTTACTAGCAATATTAATAGTGTGTATATCTATGAAAGTTGACAAAAAGTATGTATTTGAATATATACTGCATTGTTTTTTGCAAGAACAGAGTATTATTGCATGAGAATAGAGAACAAATACCCTAATTAGCCAAGGAATGTTGATGCTAACAGCCTATAATGCAACATTCTTTCAAATACTGTGATACACTGATAGACTTAAGAGTAGAAAATATTAGAAAACACTGCAGCATCCATGTGGAATACGGAGCCACCGAGGTGAGAAAAACTGTAATTATTCCTTCAGCGCCAGCTCATATGATCGTTTCCTTCCACTGAACGAAAACAATCCAGCGTCGTCTGAAAACACTGGCTGTAAATTTGTCCACAGTAACGTCGACTATTACTGACGCCCGTAAAACGAGACGCTAGTGAAACTGCAGCCGCTCGTAAACAACCAGTTAATCATTGTCACAACGATCAAAACAAACATGACGTTCAGCCTGGTTTTACAAAGGTTTATGGATTTACCACCAACATCTTCAGACATTTACCACCACATACCTGAGCGTCAATAAAAAAAAGAATTCTGTCAAGTCCAGGTGATGAAACCTCACAATTTAGAGCATGTTTTTAAACAAATATATATAATCAGCTGATGATTATTTCTCTAAATGACTGGAAACTTTAATATTTTTCATTATTTCACTTATCAGAAGTTACTTTGATGTCATTTTCAGTAATTTATCACAGCCTCAATCAAAATCTGAGAACTGAAAAGAAGAGAAACAACAAAAAAGAACAACAGAATAAAAATAAATGATTTAAAATACATAAGTGCATTGATCTACAGCTGTTTTATTGTTCTTTTATGCAAATTTTTTTTAACCAAACTGCAAAACATTCACCGGTTCCATGTTTCTAATGAGTCGATTGCTTTTTGTTGCACTATTTTTATATATCTCAACAGTTTTTGTTTAAATATTTAATTTTTAGTCAAATACTTTCACTTTCTGTTGCCTTTTTTGTGTTTTTCTGCTTTGGCAATCAGTTTGTTCACAAATTAACTAATTCTTAACGTATTCTCTCTAACACACACTTGAATTCAGTGAGAGACATTCATTAGACCAAATGTCATGTGTTGGACAGACTAAAGCGATGTTTATCTCCTCCTCTTCCTCCTCCTCCTCCTCTTCCTCCTCCTCCTCCTCCTCCTCCTCTTCATCACAGCAGGACGAGGCCAGAGGAAAAGGTGAAAGAGCAGAGTCTATTCATAGTCAAACGTCCACAGGTCGGTCGACTCCATCTACAGACAAACACTGCACAGGAAAGAGGATTTCCTCCTGCACAACTGTCGCTTCAGTCCAAACACTCCAGTCCAGCCCAGTGAAACCAGTTAGAACACGACACTGGGAGCGTTAGGACAAACTGGACCTGGATCTATGAGGATCCAACTCATATAGAAAAGACCAGTGTATCTGAGACACCGTTTCTCCAGATATCAGATACTTCAACTAATGGCACTTTTTATTTAACTACTGGCACTTCTTCAACTACTAGTTTTTGTCAACTATTCTCCATTTGAAAAAAAAAAAAAGCACTTTTTTTCAACTACTGGCACTTTTTCTTCAACTATTCTCCCTTTAAAAAAAAAAAAAAAAAAAAAAGAACTATCGAGACTCTTCAACTACTCTCCCTTTTCTTTAAAATGATTATCACTTTTTTTCAAACTACTGGCACTTTTTCCTTATGGCAATTTTCCTTCAACAGTTGACACTATTTCTTCAACTACTGACACTTTTTCTTCAAGTATTTTCCCTTCTTCCTCAAATATTACCCTTTTTTCCTCAGCTTTTGGCACTTTTTCCTCAACTATTCTCTCCTCTTTCTTAAACAATTAGTTGTTTTTCCAGCTACTGGCACTTTTTCTTCAAATACTGGCACTTTTTTTCCCCAACTTTTTCTTCAACTATTCTCCCTTTTTCTTCAAATATTGGCACTTTTTCCTCAACTATTCTCCCCTTTTTCTTAAACAATTAGTTGTTTTTCTGACTACTGGCACTTTTTCTTCAAATACTGGCACTTTTTTTCCCAGTTTTTTCTTCAACTATTGGCACTTTTTCTTCAACTATTCTCCTTTTTTCTTCAACTATTCTCCATTTTTCTTCAACTATTGACACTTTTTCTTCAACTATTCTCCCTTTTTCTTCAATGATTATCACTTTTTTCCAACTACTGGCACTTTTTGCTCAGGTTTTTGGTACTTTTTCTTCAACAATTAGCACCCACACACACACACACACAACTACTGGCACTTTTTCCTCCACTATTCTCCCTTTTTCTTCAACTATTCTCCCTTTTTCTTCAATGATTATCACTTTTTTCCAACTACTGGCACTTTTTGCTCAGCTTTTGGCACTTTTTCTTCAACAATTAGCACTCCCCCCCAACTACTGGCACTTTTTCCTCAACTATTCTCCCTTCTTCCTCAGCTATTACCACTTTTCCCACACATATTCTCCCTCTTTCCTCAACTATAAGCACTTTTTCCTCAACTATTGTCCCTTTTTCATTTATTTATTTGTATCAGACATGTAAATAGTTACAGTCCATAGAGTATAATAAACGTTAAAAGAAAAAAAAACAAATAAATGAAAACGGTTATAAATATAAAAACAACACGCATGCACACACCCTATCTTCAATAACAAGTATAAAGATGCTGGTGCCAGTATTTAGCAAGTGTAGAATCAGCATAAAAGTCCGAGTTAACAATTGTAAAATCACATTTCTAGAGTGACTTAACTGCAGTATAAAATTCAAAATTGCTTTCCGTAACATCTCATAATAAGAGCGAACATTATTAAAACAGAACATACCACTAGCACTACAGCTACGATAAAAACCACGTATAATACGGAATGCACTGTTAAAAGCAACTCTGACTGAGTGAGCAGTACAACGTTTAAAATTAACCCATAAGTAACAGAGATAAATATTCGAGCAAAAAGATATGAACAATTTATTCTTAACAGTAGTGGAGCAAAAATAAAACCTGCGAGAGTTAAAATGACTCCTGCCATAAAGACTCCTAACCTTAGTTTGAATGTCATTATCATCACTAAGATTATCAGATACAATATGTCCAAGGTACTTGTAGTTTCCTCCACTATTACCACTTTCTCCTTAACTATTCTCCCTTTTTTTTAAGTTACTGACACTTTTCTTCAACTAGTCTCCCTTATTCCTCAAGTATCAGCACTTTTTATTTGACTTTTCTCCCTTTTTCCTCAACTATTAGCACTTTTTCCTCAGCTCTCTGAACTTTTTCCTCAACTATTACCAATTTGTCTGCAACTCCTCTCTATTTTTGACTATTTTGTATCTTCCCACAAAATGAACAAAGACAAGAGTTCAGTGTTCTGGATGTGTTATCCCACTTTTTCAGTCTGTCTTCATTATTTTTACACGACAATGTGCGACTGCACCTGTCAGACCTGCACACAGGTATGTGGATGTGTCTGGACATGCGAGTGTTTACTGAGCTACAGCTGTCTGATCAGTTCGCTCCAATAATACAAATGAATTTAAAAAAAAAAAAAAAAAAAAAGGCCTCGGGACTTGCTGATCTGACTGCTGCCATGTTTTTCAACTACAGTTCATAAGACACAAGACAGTCAAGTGTTTTAACCACAGGATCTGTCAGGAACTCATCCAAAACACTGAACCATGAAGAATGTCTGCATGTGGAAAAACACAGCAACAAAGCTCCTACAACAGCTTCATTTTGGGATTAGTGTGAAGAAAACTCAACACACTAAAGATTCTTTTGTCTGTCATTACTCTGCAGGTTAGTTTGAACAGATCTTTACATCATAAAAGATGAATTCATTCTTACCAGCAGAGATTCTGGCATGACTTTCCTTTTCTACAATGATTGATTAAATAGAAAAAAATGATAGAATTAATGATGGATTAGTCAGGATTAGAGTTTAATTCTATGACAAACAGATGGCAAAAGGGCCCAGAGCAAAAAGCGTATGAAGGATTTCTCCAATACAACTAATAAAAGATAATAAATTTCACAGCTTCAAAGCGGAAATCAGAAAATATTCAGCATTCAAGCCAAAACTAACAGACTAGAGTAATTCCATGTCAACTAATCCAGAACTTCCCCAGTTCATGTCTTGGATTTTTTTTCTACTAAAATGATGGAATACTGTAAAAATCCTCTAAAGTTTTGAAGTTTTAAAGTTTGGAGGCTAAAGTTGAAATTGTACTGAGCATCCATGAAAACTCTAAAGATCATTTACAACACAGTCATGAAAAGGAAATAAATTAATGACCCTAAACCTAAATCTGTCCCCATGACCTTCATTTGGCTAAATATCTTTTGCAGGGACAACCACAAACAAAGCTAACCGACGCTGTGGATCTGATCATATCTGGTGAAAAACACGAAGGCTTTTGTCTGTTGATGCCAAGTTAAGTATAATTTGCGGAACGAAGCAAACGTGAAGAAACTGGTCTGTCATTGTCAATGTTTCAGGTACAGAATCACTCAAAACAATGGCTCAGTGTGAATTAGTGTGAATTAAAGCATTATTTCCTTCACTCTACACACAACAACTTGACTTTTTGTGTGTTTGTTTCTGTTTTAGAGATCTAAAATATCACGTGTGCATGGATGAACGGTCCATACTAATATCCGTGTTGTTCAAAACCAACTTTTTTTCATATTATCCATATGAGAGTCGACTGAAGCATGGCCACATGGTTTAAAAAAAAAACAAAAAAAAACTCCCATCATTACAGTGTTTATATAAGGCTGTGGTCAGATTGCATGACATTCTTGTCGGGTGATGGTCGCTGCGTCAGATGAGGCAAATGTAGTTAGAAACTCATACTCTGTTTTGGTTGAGTCCTATCTACACATCGTTTGGTCCTTATGATTGTTGTATTTAATAAAAAATATGCTACTGACTGTAGGCTATAAATAATTACTAAACAGATGAACCATCACGTCACCAATAAGTTTCTGAACCTCTAGTAGTCCGAGATTCAGCCATTGTAGGCTACATAGGCTATATATTTGTGGAGCTAGAAGTGACCAGATTTGGACAAAAAGGGAGGAGCTATAGGAGCCCAAAAGGATCATGAGTGAACTAATGCTAAACACTAGCTTATTGACTTGGTTTTAAGTATTAAAATTCATCAAATGCTGTGTAACAAAGTAATTTACAGGTACTATAAATGGAGTTAAAACTGTTTGTCAGGAGAATATGTGTTTTATTACACAATCAAAAAATCTGAGCTGTCAATCAAACCTGTCAATCGAGGCCCAACATGGCAGATGTCAAAGCTTCTAATGGACAGATGTCACGTATTACAGGGTTCAAATTAGGGATGTAAACAATTAATCGACTACAATTAATTGTCGATAAGAATTTGCTTGATTAAATTATTAATTGTCGGTTAATTGCCCTTTTCTGCCCGTCTACACCTGTCCGAAGGCTGCCGGTTTTTCCACACTGCGACACCGCAGCTGGGATAGCATTGAACCGGATCATGGCGTTGATGAGTTAGAATGTCTTTATGGACATGGTGGAGCCAAACACAGACCGGCCCGTCTATTTGTGGGAGCGGTGCACCCCCGAATAAATACACGCACAAATGCGGGGTCGGTATCGGAGCGTTTTCCCAGGAGGTTGGTGTGGTCTACAGTCAGTAAAAAGCTTGGCTTTCACTTCTGCGGGGGCACGGACTGCACTGTACCCCCATAGTATTAGAAATAGGACGAAAAGTGACGCACGCACGCATCCCCTGCCCGTACTACACGCATGCAAGTAGCCCCCCGACGAAACGCACGCACTTGCACCCTACACACACACACACCGGTGAAACGCAAGCGCGTGCACCACCCGCCACATCAACAGATGAATTCCACAGGAAACACTGACTGTATCCAATGGTTCAATAAATCAATCATTAAAAAATCATTAAAATATGACATGGTTTTTTCATGAAGTATATAATCAATATTTAGCTTTTATTCTTATAGATTGTATTGAAAAAGAAATTCACGTTCTCAGGAAAATCGCCGCTTATCAATTAATCATTAATCAATCGATAAGGGTAACCAACTAACGATTAATGAATTAATCGATAATTTGCATCCCTAGTTCAAATAAAACCAAATGAGACCAGAATGACTCCTCTGTATTTTAAGGGAGAAGGTCAGTGTAAGTCATAGTGAGCCAGACCTTTTTGGAGCAGCATCTAGTGGCCGTCAGCGGTATTACAGCTTTAACACACTTCTGCATAAGCATCAGTGTGGATCCAAAGACCTGATCCCTTCTATCGACCGACTGTAGAATAAAAAAGGATGGAAAGATTTATAATATTAGCCAATTAGAGCTGGGTGATCTCATGATTTTAGATGGGGACTGACTGTCATATGACCAACTTCCTTCTACTTCCTTCTACGCTTCTGTCAGTCAGCCCCAGGGCAGCTGTGGCTACAGATGTAGTTTACTACCACCAGAGGGAGAATGTGAGAGTGAATGAATAATGGGTCAATAATGTAAAGCGCTTTGGGTGTCTAGAAAGGCGCTATATAAATCCAATCCATTATTATTATTATTTCTGCTCCTATTGGTCGACTTCACAGCAGCGTCTGAACTGTTAAAGGAAAATCAAACACAGATTCCCTCCTTTTCTTAGTCTGGTTACATTACGACATTTGATTATTTTGTTCAGATTTTCATACTTAACCCTTTCATGCATACTGTAGTTTCAGCTCACTTTCCAAAGGGTTACAAAAGCAATATCCTCCAAACCACATGGGGGCAGTTTCTATAGACCCTAAGCAATGCAATGAAAACAAGTATCATCTTAGTTTTAGAATTTGGACTGCTCTGTGATCTCATAAAGTTAACCTCTTAAGACCCAGCTATGGGTTTTCTATTTACACTTGTGGACAAGAGTTTCACAGCTTTATACAAAAAAAAAAAAAAAAGAAAGAAGTCCACCGCAAAGGATGTTCCATAAAAATGCTTAAAAATGCATCTGAAAAAACTGTTGTATCATGATGTTTCCAATACAGGCAATTATTTAATTTAAAAAAGGCAAAATTTGTACTTTCCTGGGTCTCAGGAGGTTAAATATCTTCTTAATAAAACCTTTTTTTTTTTTTCAAAATTCATAATGCATTTCTCAATTTTAGCCTAATTTGAGCAATAAAATCAATCTAAAAAAAGAAAAAATTTAAAAATTGAGTTACTTTTTTTCATAATTCATGCATGAAAGGGTTAATTCCTGTTCAGCGTGACCCTACTTTGTGACATTTCAAGACTTTTGTGTAAATTTCCTGCCTTCATCCATTTCCAGACAAGCTGACAGTAGGATTTGCGACACAAGGATATATATTAAAAAAAAAAAAAAAAAAAAACATGTAACAACAGACATTACATAAACACTGCAGCTCAGAAACACATCGAACCGGATTAGAGAAGACTGTGGGAACCAGGAGCAAATCAAACACGAGGAATTCAACCTAACTGAAACGGCAATGAAAAGAACCTGTTTCTACAGCTGTATGAGAGTAAACACACACACACACACACAGACACACACAGACACACAGAAACACAAACACACACTGCCTGGAGCTGCACGTCGTTCTGCAGTCACTGTAAATATTCCAGCAGGATCTGCATTCACCAAACCCAACCTGAACTCTGGACAGTTTCTGTTTGTGTTTATCCTCTCGCTAACAGAATTACACAACAAGACTTTTAACACAAACCTACAAATGGCACTGAACATATGAGAATGACACCTGAAAACAGACATTATCTGTAAAGTGGACACAAACAACCTGAAGATCTGAGACAAACACTACTCCGAAAAACCCTGCAATCTGATTTTAACATTTTTTTTAATTTTTTTTTTTAACGTATTATTTACTGGAGGCATAGTCATTCAACATACAGTCATAAGACAACAAACTGAAGTATCACATCAGATAGATTCATTCATAGGTATGAATCTATTTTAACAGTTTTAATCAATGTTGACAATGCAGACAACATATTCTTGATCAAATTTTTACTTCAGTTGATGTTGACAATTAACAAATTCATGTTCCTAAGTAGGGATGCACTTATTGCAACATTGTTTGTTGATACCAATGGCATTTTTGGTTAATAGCCAGTGCCAATATCAATATTACTTTCTGTTTCTTTATTATGTTGTTGTCGTTTTTCATCCTCCCTCAACAAAGAAATCTTCAGCTTCTTGTGATGAACGTTAACTCCACTCCAGTGGGATATTTAACTGATATCTGCCCCCAGAAATTAAAAACAAAAAAAAAAATAAAATAAAAATTGAGGCCATTACAAGGAACTGGCTCAAAGTTGATCCACTCTGTGAGGATCAGTGGCTAGTTATTAGAGAGGAAATCCACTCTAGAGCTGCAACTGATTGATCGACTCAAAGTGATCCAAAAAAATCATTCAACCACAATTCTCCTGAATCAAAAGCTTTGTTTCCTTCATTTCTCTGCTGTTAAACATTGGTTCCACTGTTGTGTTTCACACGGATGCTTATTGTGACGCACAAAGGAGCTTCAATTCAGGAAAACTACAACAGAATATCTCCCTTCAATCAATTCGAGTTGATTAATCGAATCAGGAATGTTTGCATTGGCTTTAAGCGCTTAATTGATTACTCGGTTGCAGCTCTAATCTACTCTATGGAAAGGTTGACTTAAAACCTAAGGCTCAAGGAACATATATTCATAAAGTGCTGGAGAAAATGGCTGGACTATAAATAAAACAATACATAATTATTACTGCATGTCATTTAAATATTTTGTGTTCAACCAGTGACCTCTAGTTTCTGTGTTGTATTGTCTGTTGATAAAATAAAAATAAATTATTCAAAAAAAAAAAAAAAATCAACAAAACTAGGGAATACGACAAAGCAAAAATCTAAAAGGAGGAAGGAACTAGTGCTGACAGAAAACTCAGACTCATGAGATACTTATAGTTCAACTGATGTAAATTCCAAACCAGCGTCAGCAAGATTTAAGAGAAGAATAAATTGCATTCAAATAAGATATTAGTCTGAAGTTAACAGAGATCATGACAGTTCTTTCAGCTCAATGCCTGGGTATAAACCAGCAGAACTGTAACTACAGACACTTTTCTAATT
The DNA here is from genome assembly GCF_902148855.1 of Sphaeramia orbicularis. Lineage (NCBI taxonomy): Eukaryota > Metazoa > Chordata > Actinopteri > Kurtiformes > Apogonidae > Sphaeramia > Sphaeramia orbicularis. The sequence goes on along the minus strand of NC_043979.1, from coordinate 44,963,966 downwards.
CTTCTAAAACAACAGAGAAAGTTACAAGAAAAACAGACAGAATGACGGAATAGATGTTATCTGATAAATCATGTCAGATTATGCTGCTTATACCATTACTTGAATAATTCAATAACTCCAGAAATCAGATAATGATTGGATTATTAGTATGCATGTAAACAGGTCCAGTGACTTCATTTATCAGTGTGTCTTTTTACTGAACTCTTCCTTCCTGATGGAGTAAACCTTCAGATTAATGCAGGGAAATCTTCATTATAAATATAAAAACAGTTGCTATCTTAAACTCCTTCCTCACATTGAGCCTGTTTACATGACTAAAAATCAGATAACTGGGGGTAATCAGAATATTGTAATAACTTGGGGTGTTAGAAAATATTGGTTCTGCAATATATTGCAATATTTCATTTCACAATACTGTATCGATATTAAAAAGTACTGTATCAATATTTTTGGCTATTTATTCAAATGCAGATATGGCGGAGCTTAATTTTTTTTTTGGTTTTCTTTTTTGTTTATATTTTATTTATTATTATTTAACATGGTTTTATTAAATAATGGTTATTTGAAGCATCCTAAAAGCACATTTTACTGAGAGAGGCAGATGTTAGTTCCTTTGCTGGGATTGCACAAAAATAATGTTCTGATGTTAGTTATGAACTAAAAGAATATGAACATTTGAACAGGATCTTAAACTGTAATGTCTGTAAAACATAATTTAAGTTTTGACATAAGAAAATTTTGTGATATTGCATTAGATCCTGTTGAGTTCAAATAAAAATCTGTTTAGTATTTGTGCAGATTTCTGGTGTAATTCAATTCTTCCAGGAAATAGTCATTTTTAAAAAAGAAACAAACAAAAAATTGCCTTTTAAACAGTATCATGATATATCGAGATATTTCGGATTGTGATCCGAGTATTGTGATTTGTATCATATCGCCAGATTCTTGCCAATACACAGCCCTAGTAATAACCAGACTTGATGCGTTTACATGCATTTCAGAAATGCAATAATTGAAAACCCGGGTTTAGACGCTCCAGTTCATGATCGGATGTCTTTTGGAGTACAGAGGTGCATAGTGATGGTAGAATCAAAGTTGCTGTTATCATCTTCCACTCATGTTTGACTACATAACTTCAGTTTTCCAACTATTTCAACTGTTCAAATCGGATTAACAGGTATAAATGCATGAAGACATCTGAAAATTGGGGAGACATCCAAGTGTGTTAATCTGATTTCTCATAATCAGATTACTGCTGTTATCTGATAAAACAGATCAGATTATACTGTTCATATAATCACTGGAATTAATCTGCTAACTCCAGAAATCAGATAATAATCAAGAGTATTAGTGTGGATGTAAACGGGCTCACTATCAAAATGTATATGATAAAATAACTATGAATGTCATTCGCATTCTGCAGAAATCAGCTTTCAACTTCTCATCTAAACCACATTACTGAATTTCCATCTGCCTGACTGCCCAAGTGCATCATGGGACAAAAACGAGCAGGAAACCAGCTTTTACAAGACACAACGACAATAACAGGTCATGTGAGCGACCCGTGGGTTTGTCGCTCTTTTCACGCACAACAAAAGTCTGCCAGTCGGGCTGCTTTCATGTCGCCTCGGTCAGGTGTTACCGCGACCTCTGACCCCTGCACAGTGGGAGGGCGACCCTGTGAAGAGCTATTGTTATTGTTGTTGGGTTTTTATTGACGCCTGTTGACACTCGGCTCCACTTTGTGTGTCTGCGTGTGTTATATAAGCGAGTTAAACACCGGTGACGACAGGGAAAATCATTTAACGTCAGAGCTGGAAAACAGAGGTGGCTTAATCGATTAGTTCAGAGGCCACATGCCGATGAATATGATCTCAAGTGGCCGGATCAGTAAAATAATGAGAACTCAAACAGTGGAAAAAGTGAAATTACATTATGGGAATGTTTATATCTACAAAGTAACCTTCAAGAAAATGCAAATAACATGAACAATTATGACCAACCTAAAAAAAAAGAGTGAAATTTGACATTATGCCTCATCTTCTCATTAACAAGTTCCATTCACAACAAAACCCACCCCTCACACATACTGTAGCTTATTTTGGCATTGATCCAGCTGATGGCATCATGTCTATGCGTGTGGCGATGTCATCATATCAACTGTCTCTATACATGTGCCAAGTTTGAAGTAAATTGAAACAAAATTGATGTTTTTATAGGCATTTGAAATTTCACCATTATAAGTAAATAGGAGAAGAAAGAATATTTTAAATATTCATAAAAAATTTTAACTTTGACCTACTTTTCCCAAAATGTAATCACATCTATTCTGGGTCACATGCAATCTATAAATCCAATTTGGTATGAATTCAACCAATAGTTTTGCTGCTACAGACATGTGACATTTCATCCATTATAAGTAAATGGAGAAAAAAAAGATTTTAAAAATTCATTAAAAATTGAAACTTTAACCTATTTTCCCCAAAATGTAATGACATCTATTTTGGTCACTGGCAATCTACGAACCAAATTTGGTATGAATTCAACCATCAGTTTTGCTGCTACAGACTTTTGAAATTTTGCCCATTATAAGTAAATAGAAGAATTAAAAATATTTCAAAAATTCCTAAAATATTTTAACTTTGTACTACTTTTCCCAAAACGTAATCACATCTATTCTGGGTCACTTCCAATCTATAAACCCAATTTGGTATGAATTCAACCAATAGTTTTGCTGCTAAACAAACAAACAAACCAAACCAAAAACAACACCCCTTGCCTCCCATTTGGGGGGGGGGGGTTAATAATAAGTTACAGATCACAGCAGGATCTACAAATACACAAAATCTTTGGTAACAGAATATTGTTAAAATTACACTTCATTCTCTTAAAATATTTCAGGTTATTCACATTTTTTGTAAACATTTTTACTTTCTTTGCACTAAAATATAAAGACAAATTTGGATTTGTCATTATTTATAAGTTATTATGATAGTATTTTCCTGGTCTGACCCACTTGAGATCATACTGGTCTGAATGTGGAACCTGAACTAAAATGATTTTAACATCTTTGATTGTTTATATCTTGAGTGTAATTTTTGCAGATTTCACCAATTCATCCCGCGGACCAGATTGAAGGCTTTGGTGGACCATTTTTGGTCTGCAGGCCGTATGTTTGACACCCCTGGATTAGCTGTTTCATTAAACAGCCGAGAAAAAATAAATCAGATTTTGTACAGCCTAAAATCCTGCTATTCAGTTCACTATAAAACAAAACAGTGGAAATTTTAGCACAATATAACCACAAATGGGAAAAGCCAACACATAGTATAGTATGTCATCTGCTATGCATCATCTACATTTCCATTAATTGTTGCAGCTGCAGATAAAAAGGGACACTTCCTGGAGTAGTTTTATGGCCGATTGTTAACGGGGTTGGTTTTATGACTCTGGGTTATGAATATGAAAACCTCGCTCGGTCTCCAGTTGGCAGTTCTTAGAGAAAGAGTCAACAGTGTCACAACTCTGAAAGTTTTACTTATCAGCTTTAACCTTCAGCCGACAAACACACTTTCACACAACAAACATGATTTTTATATGTTAAACTCAGACTGAGCTGCGAAAATTATCCTTTTACCAATTGACCAAAAGAGATGAAAACTGGAAGAATTCTTTAAGTATCAGACAAACCGGTCCCAAAACTGAGTCCTTAAAGTCTTATGTTCTGAGTTTATCGAATGTATTTAATCTAGTCAAAACTTTTGTAAAAAATAAATGAAAATTTCAGTAGTCGAACAGAATTTGGGTTAGGACTTTAACAGACATTTGCTTCGAAATCGTTCCCAGTGTTACATATTTTATACCATTTTCATCATTTTGCGTCTTTTACTTCATCTTTGTCTTGTTGCATCATTTACATCTTTATCTTCTTTTATGTTACATTAGTCTTTTTGCATCTTTTACGTACGTTTTGTTTCATCACATCTTTTACATTGCATCGTTTCATCTTTTATGTCGTTTGCATCTTGTTGCTTCTTTCACGTCAATTTGATCCCTTGTCGGTTCATCTTTTTACAAATTTTAGTTAGTTTTTGTCTTCTGCATTGTTTGCATCTTATTTCACCTTTTACTTTATTTTCTTCTTTAGAGTTGCTTTAGCGTTTTTGCATCTTTTACATCTGTTTTGTCTCATCATATCTTTTACATTGCCTTCTGGACTAGTTTTGCTCTTTGAAGCAAAACTCAAAGAACTACCAAGAAGAACAATGACCTGGGAAAATGAGAAATTGAATGAGAAATTGTCCTTATGTTAGTTCCAAATTCAAAATTTTTAACAATAGTATGCTCTCTACTGTTTGTTAGTTGATTGGCATGCTTGTTTTTATTCTGTATATATATTTATACTTTTTTCTTTTCTTTTAAACTGCTTTACTCTACACTCAAGAGAGTTGTCTCTTGTAATTTTGTGGTACACATGTATAATGACAATAAAGGCATTCTATTCTATTGCTACCAAGTGTTTGTGTAACATTGTGTGTAATGCACATGTATAAATGATAAGCTGAGGGATAATATTGTTAAAACTGCACTTATTTTTCTTACAAATTTCATTTTTTTCAGGTTATTCACAAGTTTTTTGTTAAAGTTTAGTTTGTAAATGTAAATATTTTCATAATTTAATGCTTTTTATTGCACTGAAACAAAGAGGAAAAAGTTGTCATTATTTTTACTTCTAGGTTAGGATGCTATTACTTTACTGGTTCAGTTCTGATCCAAATGGGCTGAATGTGGCTCCTGGAGGAAATGAGTTGAACACTTCTGATTTATATGGTCAAAAGTAGGCGGTCTAAGCCAAAAAAAAACTGCATTATTTACAAAATAACTTCATTTTTTAACACATTATTATGATTCACAGCAGTTAAATAACACTGAATAACATCTACAAAAGTACAATTAGTTAGTTTTGATTAATTAAGAGTTATTAAAGTAAAGAATTTGTCGGAATTTCCTCCAAAAAAAACTGAAAAACACAGAGCTCTATCAGCTCAGTATGTGGCAGCCTGCTGGTGCTCCGTTAGCCCCGGTGGCTCAGTATGTGGCAGCCCGCCTCACCTCTCATCCAGTCGGTCACTTGTTGCACCGTCCACCCGCTCACTGCCTCCATTTCTCCACAAACCGGCGACCTCCGCCTCCTCCGCGAGTTTAGTTAGTCCGTCCTGAATCCGAACTACCGGGAGGAACGGTCAGACATGGCTGGGGAACCGAGGAGTGTCCGTTAAAACCCGGACGAGCCGCGGTCCGGGTTCCTCTACTTGAACCGATGGAGACGAACTGTGACGGAGAGTTAACGGAAACACACAACACCGGCCGCGCGTGGGCCGGGATCAGGTTTCAACAGCTTCACCACGCCCCCTAACACCTCTCTACCAATCATACGAGAGCATGGTAACGCCTCCGAGCGGCGGCAACAAGTATGGCGGATTAAAGTTGTCAAATCAATTAACTAATCAATCAAAAAAAAAAAAAAAGAAAAAAACGTTTAATGAATGAAATTCCGGTGCATTGGCACAGATGTTAGAAAGTAAAATAAAATAGTACAGTAAATAAAAAATAAAGTGCACAGAATTATTTAGTAAAACCAAAACATCAATATAAACAAATCCAATCCAACTTTATTTATAAAGCACTTTAAAACAACTACAGAGGACCAAAGTGCTGTACAGAAGAATAAAAGCACAATACAAATGAATAAAAGCATTAAAAAGATTGAAATCAAATCAAATAAGTTAAAATATAAAAACAGAAGCAAAATGTCAACGTTGCATGAAAGTTAAAAGGCCAAGGAGAACAGGTGGGTTTTAAGAAGAGATTTAAAAACAGGCAAGGAGGAGGCCAAATATACATTAACAGTACAGATGAAATACAAATAGTTTATATGATGAAAACACTTTATGACATTAAGTATATATAGTTGCCCATAATGTTGGAATAATTTCATTTTCAGACACATCCCTCTTTTTAGTCTTGTTTCTACGTCCATAATCATCTTTGACAGGTGTGCAGATTATAAACCAGCTACACTTTATCTATCAAAAATAATCACACTGTCACAATCATCTCATGAGATGAGGTAAAAAATGTTTTATTCCAACTTTATGGGCAAACAGTGTTTATATATACAAATACATTGGCCTACACTTATGGAATACTGAACTGCTAATAATAATAAATCAATGGAAAAAATGTCACAAAAATATTACCTAAGAATATAAGGACCCTCCTTGGAATCACTGGAGGAGACCTAAATGTGCTTAAGTATACTGAGTGAAGTTAGGACTTAACTTTCATTATTATAATTATTGTAGGGATTATTTGTTCCTTAATCTACCAACAACTGCAACATTAGACAAGAGCATCAAGAACTTGAAATTTAATGCAGGTGGCAAAAGTGCACTCATCTTTGAGTGAATATACTCTGGCAAAAGTACAGTTTATTCATAGTTTATTTGATATTTGATAGACACATGTATAAAGTATCATAGTATTTGTAGCTAGGGCTAATTTGTGACAATTGTCCATCAGAGGGAATGAAAACACTCAAATATGAGTAAAAATAAATATGATATATAAGGATGACATGTGTACAGTATGAAAGAAATACAGCAAAATATTTAATGCTCATTAACACTAATTACAACAGGATCTTTGCTGTTATTTAGGTATTACATAGAGTCTGAGTCCATTTGCTCATTAGATTCCAGCGGTATGTCATTAAAATGAATAAAATTGACAAAATTTAACATCTTTGCATGGCAGTGATAATATGTTATTTGCCTTTTGTCAAAACATTTTAAGGCCCTCATTTTTCTTTAGTCAAGTAGAGGTACAAAACAAGAAACTATAAAATTAATTCTGTGTCTTTCAGTAAAGTAAAAAGTATTTCTAATTTGTTGTGGCTTTTTGTTTTTTCTGACCCTCACAATCATCCATATTAGTGTCAGAAAAAACAAACAAACATAAAGTTACTCAGGTAAAGTACAGATTCCTGAAAACTACTGTAGTTGAGTAATTTCTCTGCAATTGTAAAGGCACATTTTACTCTTGAACAAAATGTAAACACACAGTGAAACCATCCTGATGTACCTGACACTCCGCACATTTCAAGTTCAGGTTTATTTTGTAAGAACTTTGCATATAGTTGGTGTGTTTCCATATGATGGCTGTGATTCACATGATGAACGTGTGAATTAAAATCTCAAATAATAAAAATTAAAACCTTGACATTTTGCAAAAACATTTATCAAAAATGCAAAACAGCGGATGGATTTTACTGGTAAAGGTTCATGTGATGAAATCACCTCATCATTTAACCACACTGACATCTAGTGGTGAACCGGGGTCCTCTGGTCTGAGGAGACGGTCCTGTGTGGACTGTCACAGACTGTGCAAAATAGTTTTGGGACACATGCGCTCCTTCCACATGAGGAAGAGCACTGAGAGAATTCTCTGTCTCTGGTGTCCTGCACAGTGCCTGGTGTTACTGATCTAAAGTGTTGTCTGTTTTAAACAGTGGAGGTCTTCAAATAGTTACACACCAGTGTCACTGGTATTTTACTGCAGACGCTGCACCGATCTGCTTGTCAGCCTCACATTCCATCCTTCCTTCAATCGTGAACAAGACCCCGAGATACTTAAACTCTTCCACTTGGGGCAAGGACTCCCCCCCGACCCGGAGAGGGCAGGCCATGTTTTTCCGGTCGACAACCATGGCCTCGGATTTGGAGGTGCTGATCCTCATCCCACTCCCTTCACACTCGGCTGCAAACCACAGTGTATGCTGAAGGTCCAGGTTCAATGAAGCCAACAGGACAATATCATCTGCAAAAAGCATATATATATATATATATGTATATATATATATATATATATACTGCCACTGTAGTGGATCCCTTACCCACCACAACCTTGTGTTAGTAGTTTTTGTTATTTCATGAGTTTTTGTTTCTTAAGTTACAATTAATAATTACAGCACATGGTTTAGTTTAAGTATTTTATCTAAACATGCTAATTCGGGTGCACATGTATTAGTTATGTTTGAATTACGTACTTACGTTTGTTCTTGAGTTCCCAGCCAAAAGACCAGACTAATGGGCTTCCATTTAAGAAGTGGGAAGGAACTACTACCACAAGACTGGGAGGGGGGCAACAACATTGTTTGTTTCTCTGTGTTAACTTAGTTGCTTAAATTCTTGGTTTAAATCCCATTTGTTTCACACAGTTGGTATTTTGTGTCTACTTATGATTATTTGCTTTTCATGTTATTTGACTAAGTGAATGGTTTGGTTGAATTTCTTAGTATACTGCCTCCCCCTTGTGTTTGATTTGGGTTAGTCCCCTTCTATTTAAGCCCACGTTGGCTTTTTGTCTGGTTTGGTCAGTTTATGTTCTGTTGCAGTTTGGTTTAGTTGACCTCAGTGTGGCCCATCTTTGTTCATTTTGTTAACTGACATTTTTTGGAGCTTGTGTTAACATTTTTCTAACTTTATTAAATTATAATTTTTCTTAATTTTACCACCTTTGTCCTGGTCCTTATGTTTGGTCCTCTACATACACACATACATATTTCCTTGCCTTTTTACATTATGGTTATCTATGATTTTTTTTTTTTTTTTTTATCTGTATTTATCTGTTTATCACTACAGATGCACTAATAAAATACCAGTGACACTGGTGCATAATTATTTGAAGAACTCCACTATTTAAAACAGACAATGCTTTCGATCAGTAACACCAGGCATTGGGTGGGACACCACAGACATACACTGCAACACTGTCAATGCTTCAGGTTGTAGAAAACACCCAGCGTTCAGGTCACAAAGACTTACGCCGCTCGAGACTGATAATGCTGAGAACACCAACACAGTGAGTTCCTGTGGTGGAAAAGGGGCCACAGAGACTGTCCAGACCTACAGCTGACATAGGGACACTGATCCAGACCCCAGGCCGAAGCCGGCGTAAAGAGGTCCGGTGAATGTGGTGCTGAAGGTGTGGAGGTGGGTCAGTTTGTCGGAGGAGACTCTGTAGAAGGACAGAGATCCAGCAGGATAGTCCACATACACGGCTACCCTAAAAGAGGAGGACGTGGACTGACGGAGGACTGTGGACATGTTATTGTGCCAGACGGTGTAGCCAGCCTCAGAGCACAGCAGACTCCAGGACTGATCATTCCCTCCGAACCAGCAGTCTTCGCTCATCCTTTTCCTCTGTATCCCTCTGTAAGTCACCGCTATGTCAACCCGTCCTCTCCAGTCCACCTCCCAGTAACAGCGCCCAGTCAGACCAGTTGTACACAGCAGCTGATTGCACCAGTCGAAACCGGTCTGGATGGTCTGGGTACGGCTGCTGCTGCTTCACACATATCACCCTCCTGTTGTTTTCAGACAGTCGGAGGTTTCTGTTCGCTGTGTTGCGTCCAGCGTGAGTTGGCAAAAATCTGATGGAGAGAAAAGGTAATCATCTCACAGGTTTAGTGAGTGTTAAGTGACTATTTTTGGTCATTTCTGAAAGCATTACAAAAACAGCGACAACAGTTACAGTGAGGACAGTGAGTCAACACTCTCAGGTCCAATGTGGTCTCCAGGGTCTGTAAGGTCCACCTCTGCATGAACAGTGAGTGGACCTGCTTTGTTCAGTACCATGAAGTAATGGTACTAATGTAAGGAATGATGTTCAAAGGGGTCATGTGGATGTGGACAGGGGTCTGGACCAGCACTTACATTGGTCTAACGTTCTAACATACATGTTCCTTTGACCTTACATGTGTTTTTCTTGTATTTTTCATATTTATTTCATGGATTTGTTTTATTACTGTGCCCCCCAAAAGGAAGGCAAGGGGTATTGTTTTTGGTTCGGTTTGTTTGTTAACACTCTAGGAGAAAAACTATTAAAAAAAATAGGTCAAAGTTTTTTTTTTGTTTTTTTTTTTAAATTAAAAAAAAAAAAAAAATCCCATTTACTTATAATTGGCGAAATTACAAATGTCTGTAGCAGCAAAACTATTGGTTGAATTCATACCAAATTTGGCTTATATATTGCCAGTGACACAGAATAGACCACGTTATATTTTGAGAAAAATAGATCAAAGTATGAATTTTCAATGAATTTTTAAAACCTTTTTGTCGCCATTTACTTATAATAGGCAAAATTTCAAATGTCTGTAGCAGCAAAACTATTGGTTTCATTCAGACCATATTTGATTTATATATTGCCAGTGACCCAGAATAGATGTCATTACATTTTGGGAAAAAATAGGTCAAAGTTTCAATTTTTAATGAATTAAAAAAAAAAAAAAAATTCTCCATTTACTTCTAATGGGCGGAATTTCAAATGTCAGTAGTATTAAAACTTCTGGTTGAATTCATACCAAATTTGGCCTATAGATTGTCAGTGACTCAGAATAGACCTCTTTATATTTTGGGAACAGTAGGTCAAAGTTTGAATTTTTAATGAATTTTTAAATTCCCCCCCCCCCCATTTATAATGGGCGAAATTTCAAATGTCTGTAGCAGCAAAACTATTGGCTGAATTCAGACCAAATTTGGTTTATAGATTGCCAGTGACCAAGAATAGATGTGATTACATTTTGGGAAAAGTAGGTCACAGTTCCAATTTCTTAGGAATTTTTAAATTCTTTTTTCTTCTCCCATTTGCTTATAATGGGCAAAATTTCACGTTTATAAAAAAAACAAACAAAAAAAAAAAAAAAATCAGTTTTGTTTCAATTTACTTCAGACTTGGCACATATAATAGAGGCAGTTGATATGCTGACATCGGCACACGCATAGACATGATGACATCAGCTGGATCGATACCAAAATAAACTCCATTATGTACGAGGGGTGGGGTTTGTTGTGCCTGGAACCACTTGCTTTTTTGTTCTTTTTATTTGCCACTTATGGGTAAGGAACCAAATATGGTAACTTCATTGACCTTGATTTTCTACATAACAATAAAACCCTTGGAAAAATTCACAATAATTTCCTCCAGTAACACACTAAGATTGAAATGTTGAATTTCAGAGTGTTTTCTATGAGTGTTCTATAAAGACACTGGTTTTAAGGTTGAACGGCCAATCAGACTGAACACATTTGACTTTTTTCATCTCTTTATTGTATTATTGTTTATGCTTTGGCAAGATAATACCAGTGTGGTTAATGTTAACAAACAAGACGTTAAAACGAAGCTGTAATTCAAGGTTATATTGCTTAAGAATGTTAATATTGAACCCATAAAGACCCAAACATCCACCATCGACCAAAACCATCTACTGATCTAAACTGTTTAATCCAATACAGTGTTGTTGTAATGTTCTGATGTTCTTAAATGCATGTTCCTTTCAACTTATATGTATTTTTCTTGTATTTTTTTTTTTATACTTAATTCTTGGATTTTTTTTGTTTGTTTGTTTGTTTTTTGCCACTCACAGGTAAGGAACCAAATACGGTAACTTCAATGACCTTGATTTTCTACATAATAATAAAAAAATTGGAAAAATTTGCTCTAAAGTATGAAGTCTTGTTATGTCCTCTAATAACAACACTAGGGTTGGAATTTTGAATTTCAGAGTATTCTACGATTCCCCTATAAAGGGTTAATAGGTTTATTCTTAGAGCAACAGAATTAAAGTCAGTCAATTTTAAACTCAATTAAAGCCACACTTACATTTCTTCAGACCGGGTTTTAACCTGTGTGGTCCATCATGATCCATGCTGGAGGAAGAAGCAAAGTTAGAGTGATTTTCTTCCCAACATGAGTCCAAACATGAAGACAAGTTGTATTAAAATGAATGAAAAGTTAAAAGAGAAGCACAAACAGAAGTGTATGTTTGTATATAATCCCACAGACTGAGGTCCTCAAACAAGACTGACATTAAAATATTAACCACAATGTGTTGTTATATTTCTGTGTAATATGCAGTTTTCAGAATAAACTGTAAAAATAAAAAATCCTACAGTACGAGTCTTTATCCCAGACTCTGCTTGGTCCACACTGTAGTTTGCTTTATTTTAGCGTCCACTATTATCCCTCATCCGCACTACCCTACGTTGTTGATTTTACTGACTTTCTACATACGTTTTAACAATCTGTTCTAATAGTTCAACTAAATACAGTGGTACCTTGACTTACGAGTGTAATTCCGTCTGTGACTGAGCTCGTAACTCAATTTGCTCGTATATCAAATCCATTTTCCCCATTGAAATTAACTGAAATGGCATTAACCCTTTCATGTATGAATTATGAGAGCCTTAATCAAGATTTTTTTTTTCTGAGTGTTTCTATTCCTCTAGGCTTTAAAAAAACAATGTAATTGGAAATTTTTTTCTGAATCTATTTTTCATGGAGTTGCAAAAATGTTCACTCACCTGGACACCATGGGTTTAACTTTAGAAGCAAAGAAACGTATTTACTGATACACTGTGTGAAAACTATGAAATAAAAATGCAGCTAATATGATGTTCGCTCACATTTTAACATACTCTAATATTAGTCATTACTCACTTCATGGAGATAATATGCAAAAAAAACCAACTTTTGTTACAAAAAAACAACAAAAAAACAAACAAACACCCTATTAATTACAATTTAATAATAACAAGCAATTGATTTACACTCAAGCATGGTATGAATTTCAGTGTATGGAATGATGTATGAGCATTCACTGTGTTGGCTGATATGGAACGAAAACAACAAAACTCATGAATATACAAGAGAACAGCTGTAGAATAACTGTCCACTATAGTAACCACTATGCATGAAAGGGTTCATCTGTTCCAGCCCCATAAGTCGAAATACATGGAAATAATGTCTAGCGTATCCCAAACTTATTTTAAACCTGTGAGTAACATGCTTTGAACCTACTGTATGTGTAACTTATATTGAACTTATCAGTGCATACTTGCGTTTGTGGACGTATGTAAGGTGTTCTAGATGACCTCTTTTCACCTCTTCCAGACAAAGCATTTCAGCACCTCCCCTCTGGACAGCGACTGGACCTTGTTGTGCATCAGGAGATAATGGCCCAATCCCAGTTCACAATTTGGCCCCTCCCCCTTACCCCTCCCCCTAAATTTTGCACGTTCACATGAAGGAGTATGGGTGTCCCGATTCTCAATGAGTCGGAGGGACGGGCTAAGGGGGAGGGCCGTTTGATCTTTCCAGGATTTCCAACATTTTTCTTTTATTGGCTATGACAACTAGCGGTGGCTAATCTGAAGCTGCTCGTAACTTGGATTTGGCTCGCACTCAAAGCAAAACTGACGGGTCCCAGTGTATTTATCAGTGACAGTAAACCTGTCTTTTGGACTTTACAGAGTGAGAGCACCCATTGCTGTTTTGGTTCAGTGAAGTGATAGTGACCAGATTCTTTATGGCAGGTTATTCACACATGAATTCATCTCCAGACTGTGAGTTTTGTCCTTACTTGAGCGTGTCCAGTTTCCAGTGTGGATCCTCCAGTAAAACAGACAGAATCTCTACTCCTGATTCTCCTGGATAGTTGTAGCTCAGGTCCTAGCTTCTTGAAGATGGGAAGGATTGGACCTTAGAGCGGAGGACAGAGAAGCACAGCCTTCCACTGTGACCTGACAGCCTGACAGTCTGTAAAGGACATAGTGTTAATGCTGCACTGTCTTGTTTTAATAAAACCTCCACTTTGTTGTCAGAACTAATCATTTTCACTGACTTAAACTGCAGCTTTTAAGTGGATGAAAAACAAAAACACATGAGACAATATCAGTTTTTACAGATGTGTTGCTACCAGGTTATTATCGTTAACGAAAACTAATGAAATGACGAAAACTAGAATTGAAAAAACCTTTTCGTTAACTGAAATAAATAAAACTATAATTAAAGAAAAAATGATAAGTCACTGAAACTGTATTGTGTGTTTACAAAACTAACTAAAATGTATAAAAATTATGGATAAATTCCCTTCGTTTTCATCTTTGGCAACGTCAGATTGATGTGAAATCCATTAATTCACTTGAGCCATTTTAGCTGGTGGCACCATTATTCCCTGATACTGGCATAAGAAGAAGTTATTAAATTTTGGTGGTGATCGGGGGGGGGGGGGGGGGGGGGGGGGGGACGCATCTGTCTTGGAAGAGGTCTGCATTTATGCGGTTATGTAGGGAAAATAAATAATTTTTTTTTTTAGATTAGTGACAAATAATCTCAAATTCCAATGAAGCCATGCTTAAGCAGAGGGTAAGTGCTTTCTTTCAGAAATTTCCATTGGTTTAGCTCATTTGATTAATGAGTAATTTAAAAAAAAAACATGTTTTTTGTGAAAAGTGAAATTCTCTACATAACCGGCACCGTCTGATTGACTGAGCAATTCACACCAATTTTTCAGACAAAATGATTTTTACAATGATAAAAGGGTGTGTAAAAGGTCATAAAATGATACTGAAAACAGAAATATATGATTGAGATTTCAAATTATAGCAGTGATAGTTATGTTATTATTCATTCTTAGAGAACTTTCCGAGGGACTGAATTTAGTTTGTATAAAAAGTTATGTAATTTTCTTGAAAATCCCTTTTTTGGCAAAAATTTTAATGGATTTAGAAACTTGAGATGTTATACTATTGAACTACAAAAAGTTTGAATCATTATCTCAATTCTAATTTTTTGATTCCAAAGTCAACAGGCGCGTGACTTGACCCATTTGTGATGTTTTTCATTTGCATAATTACAAGAACGTCTACAATGGTCGCTGTCAAATGCTGACCTAGCCAGTGAAGGCATCGTTCATTTGCTGTTTCAAAATCAGGATGGAACCTCCATGAAACCCTGCTGCAGATTTAACATGATGCTAAGTTCACTATAAGATGAATGTGAATATTCTTTTATGCCTTTTATTTGTTTTTATGTCTGTGTACACCACTTTGGCCAACTGTGTCATTTTTTAAAGTGCCATATAAATAAAGTTTGAGCTGAATGATAGAATGCATGAATCATTCCTGACCTGAGAGTTTCCAGTTCACAGTGTGGACTCTGGAGTCCAGAACACAGGATCTTCACTCCTGAATCCTGAAGGTCGTTGCTACTCAGGTCTAGTTCTTTAAGACTAGAGGACTGGCAGCTGAGAACTGAGGACAGGGCTTCACAACTCCTCTGTGACAGGTTACATCCACTCAGCCTGAAGAAGGAAAAGTCATAAAAACAAACTACATTCAGAGGGTAAAGACCCAAACATCCACAGATGACCACAAGCATCTACTGGTCCTGAATGTTGAATACCTGTTGATACCACTAATTTCTAGCATACAATGTCAATAACTGGTGTAAAATACAGTTTGTCATCTTTTCATGGTCATCAATATGACCCCATTTGGACGTCTGAGGCTCCGTAGTTATCTATATGATCATCTACATCAGGGTGTCAAACTCATTTAGTTCAGGGGCCATATTCAGCTAAATTTGATCTGAAATGGGCCAAACCAGAAAATAATAGCATAAAAACCTATAAATAATGACAAGTCCAAATTTTTGTCTTTGCTTTAGTGTAAAAAAGAAAAACCTTTAAATTATGAAAAATACTTACTTTATAAACTACCCCCCTCCCCAAAAAAAAAAAAAAAAAAAACCTGAAAAAAAACTGAAATTTAAATTAAAAAACATAAGAAAATTAGTGCAATTTTAACAATATTATTCTTCAACTTATCATTTCTACATGTGCATTATGGGATCAGATCTACAAAGACACTAAACACTGAGGAACAGGCAGAAAATTGTTAAAATTGTGCTGAATTTTCTTTAGATATTTCAGGTTGTTCATATTTGTTCAGGTTATTCACATTTTAGTGTTCAGGATATTTTTGGAAATGTAAATATTTTTGCACTTAAACAAAGAAAAAAATTTAAGTGTAAATTCTAGATTTTTTTTTTTTTGCTTAATTCAAGATTTTTTTTTCTTAACTGAAGATTTTTTTTTTTTTTGGCTTAATTCAAGATTTTTTTTTTATGCAATTGAAGTTTTTTTGTCTAAATTCAAGATTTTTTTGTACTTAATTGAAGATTTTTTTGGCTTAATTCAAGATATTTTTTTTTACTTAATTGAAGATTTTTTTTTTTTTTTGCTTAATTCAATATTTTTTTTTACTCAATTAAAGATTTTTTTTGGCTTAATTCAAGATTTCTTTTTCCTTAATTGAAGATTTTTTTTTGTCTTAATTCAAGATTTGTTTTTACTTAATTGAAGATTTTTTTTTAATTAATTGAAGATTTTTTGCTAAATTTGAGATTTTTTTTTTGGCTTAATTGAAGATTCTTTCCTTAAATCAAGCTAAATTTTTTTTTGCTTAATTCAATTCAGACTGTGAAATTTTGCACTTGGCAAAAACATCCCAGGGCCCAAACTGGACCCTTTGGCGGACCACATTTGGCCCCCGGGCCGCATGTTTGACACCCCTGATGTGCATGATCAGTTAATTAAATGTAGGAAAAATACCTGATTTTCACTGGGGGAAAAAAGCAAAATATAGCTGATAATATTACAATAAATGCTGATAATCTCTTAAGAAAGGTTAAATCACAGAAAATTCATTTGGGAATTGACGCAAAAGTAGCACTGGGTGTTTATGGGTAAAAAGTAGGGATGTCCGATAATATCGGTCCACCGATATTATCGGCCTGATATTGGCATAGAAATGTAATATTGGGGAATATCGTTATCTTTTTTTTTTCCTATCATTAAAATCAATAAAATAATGCCTTGATTTCGCCGGCATTTACCGACGCGTAAATGAAGCATTGTTTGTAGCTGAAAGAAATGTGCAGTTTTCAAAAATTGTACAGTAGAGTTGCCACACTGTAATAGACTCATGGAGGGAGGGAGAGAAAATAAATAAATATGGCATTTTTCCACAACTTAAGTTGAAGTATGTATTCTTTGCACAGACAGTGTTTACATTTTAAAAGCCTTGTTGCATTTGAGAATGCATCCAATGGGACATCACAGTAAAATTAGGCATGATGTGTTAATTCCATGAGAGGAGATATGTGATGTCACCTAAAATTAGTTTAACCCTTTCATGCATGAACTATGACAACCTTCGTCAAGATTTTTTTCTTGAGTGTTTTTATTCCTCCCTAGGCATGAAAAAAACAATGTGATTGAGGGTTTTTTTTTCTTTTCATGGAGTTATATAATTTCCATGCATTTAATTTTTGAAGTAAAGATACATGTTTAAAACCCAATATCAGAAACTGAGATGAAAATAATGAAATAAAAACATTTTTAATGCAGCTAATCTGATGTCTTCTCACATTTTAACATATTCTAATGCTAGTTATTACTCACTTCATGGAGATAATAGCAAAAAAAACCAAAAACTTTTCGTCTACAAATAAAACTGATTTACCACTCAAACATGTTAGTGCAGATCAGGTTTATATCAAGAACAGCAAAGTTACAGTAATGGTCTGAATGTCAGTGTTTGGGATGAGGCATAAGCGCCGCTGTGTTGGCTGATATGGACTAAAACAACTAAACCCATGAATATACAAGAGAACAGCTGGAGAAGAACTGTCCACTGGAGTGACCGCTGTGCATGAAAGGGTTAATATCCCACATAAATCGGCAGAGGTATCGGTAGATATCGGAAACGGAAATTAAGCGTTGGACAATATCGGCATATCGGTTTTTTGGTAAAAGAAGCCAGTATCGGACATCCCTAGTAAAAAGTGATGATCAAAAAATAAAATGGGTCCACCTACAGAGCTTTGTTGGAGGCTTTGACCACTGGAAGGAGCCTCAGAAGAGCATCCTCCGAAGCAAGAGTACTTCTTCAGGTCAAACACATCCAGATCTTTTTGGATGAGAGTAAGATGAAGGCCAGAGCTTGACCACTGAGCAGAAGACAGTTTATCTGCGGAGAGACTTCCTGATCGGAGGTACTGTTGGATCTGACCACCAGGGAATGATCGTTCAGCTCGTTCAGACAGTGGAACAGACTGATGCTTTTCTCTGGAGACACATGCTCCTTGATCTTCTTCTTGATGTACTTTAAGGTTTCCTGACTGGTTTACCGACCTGTTTCCTGTTTGCATCAGCAGACCGTGGAGGAGATTCTGATTGGTCGGCAGGGAAACACCCAGAAGGAAGCGGAGGAACAGGTCCAGGTGTCCATTTGGACTTTGTAAGGCCTTGTCCACAGCGGTGTGGTGGAGGTGGGAGAGTTTGCGTCGTAATAGCTTAACCACCGTGGTTCCTTCTGACAGAAGATTGACTCCAGGGTTGATGAAGGTCTGATGGACATGAAGAGCAGCCAAAAACTCCTGACACTCAGATGGAGCGAAGCAGAACACCTTGTCCTGGTACAGTCCGCTCTCCTTATCGAAAGACCTCCGTGAACACTCCTGAGTACACTGACGCTGATGTGACGTCGATGCCAACCTCTGTCAGGTCTGACTCATAGAAGATCAGGTTTCCTTTCTGCAGCTGCTCAAAAGGCAGTTTTCCCAGAGACTCGATCATCTTCCTGGTTTTCTGGACTCCACAGTGGATCTGTGTCGGATTTTCCATCGTACTTCAGGTTTTTACTTTGGTCTGAAACACCAGGAAGTGGATGTACATCTCAGTCAGGTCTTGGGCAGCTCCCTTCCTCTGTGGTCTTCAACACATCCTCCAGAACTGTAGCGTGATCCAGCAGAAGGACCGGGATGTGACACATGATTGGAGGCTTCGTGACGTCTTATGTGGGAGTATGATTGCGTTGGCTTGCTTCTCATTCTGGATCTCTTCATGAAGTACTCCTCTTCTGTGGATCAGTGAACCCTCGGACTTCTGTTACCATGCCAACACACTCAGACAGGGATCTGATTGGCTGCTGCAGGTCGTGTGGTTATCCAGAGCGAGCAGAGGGAAGCAGGTTCCCCCTGATGAGGTTTCATGAGCAGAACATCACTGAGGTGGACTCTGTAACATCAGTCAGGATGTCATGCTGTCAAGCCCACAGGAAGTCGACACTCATCCAGACCGTCTAATATGAACACCACCTGGAGGTCTTCAAAGATCCAGAGTCCTGCTTCTTTGGTTTCAGGGAAGAAGTGGTGAACCAGTTCCACCAAGCTGAACTTCTTCTGTTTCAGCACATTCAGCTCTCTGAAGGTGAACGGAAACGTGAAGTGGATGTCCTGGTTGGCTTTGTCTTCAGCCCAGTCCAGACTGAACTTCTGTGTTCTGTTTTCCCGATGCCAGCCACGCCCTTTGTCAGCACCATTCTGATTGGTTTATCTGTGTCAGGTGGGGTTTTAAAGATGTCTTCACATGTGATGGTTGTTTCCGGTCTGTGTGGGTTCCTGGATGCTGTTTCGATCTGTGTACCTCATGTTCGTGGGGGTTGACCTCTGTAGCCCCTCCCTCTGTGATGTAGAGCTCTGTGTAGATCTGGTTCAGAGGGGTTGGGGTTCCTTCTTTAGCCATGCCCTTCGAACACGTACTGAAACTTCTGCTTCAGCTTAGACTTGAGCTGACGTTGACACTGGGGTACACTGGTCCTCTACAACAAAACAAAACAAAAAAACAAATAATGTAAAAAGCCAAATCCACCGAATAAAATCCATCTTTATTTCTGTGCACAGCTAAAAACAGTCAGATTTGATCATTTGTGTTCTTTGTTTTATCCATAAAGACCCAAACATCCACCACTGACCAAAAGCATCTACTGATCTGAACTGCTGATTCACTAATTCTATCATCCATGTAAATAATTGGTGTAAAATACAGTTTGTCATCTTTTCATGGTCATCAGATATGTGCCATTGGACGTTCAGGAAGGCTCCATAGGTTACCGTGGAAACACCACCATCTTCTACAACATTCATTCACCAGTAAAACCCATGGATTGGATCAATGACAGTGGATTGACGACACACTGGTGTTATGTTCAGCTAATGATATAGTTTGCTGAAAATGTCACTTTTCCGTCATTTTTTTCTATTTTGATGCAATAACCTCTGCTTACTCTGAGCTTTCATGAACATCTACATCAGGCTGTCAAACTCATTTTAATTCAGTTCCACATTCAGCTCAATTTGATCTGCAGTAGGCCGGACCAGTGAATATAACATAATAATATATAAATAATGTCAACTCCAAACTTTTCTCTATGTTTTAGAGTGAAAAAAAGTTAATTTACAGTATGAAAAGGTTTACATCGACAAACTATCCTTTCAAAAGATGTGAATAACATGAACAAACTGAAAAAAATAAGTGTAACTTTAACAATATTCTGCCTCAGTTTTATCATTACACATGTACATTAGAACTTACAGATCACAGTGGATCTACAAAACACTTCAAACATTTTGTAACAGGCAGAATATTGTTAAAGTTGTGCTTGCTGTCTCTTAGACGATTCAAGTTGTACTCCGCATTTTTTGCAAAGTATACTTTGGTTTTAGTGTAAATACAGGAAAATATTTATATTTACAAAGAGAAACTTTTGGAGTTGTCATTATTTATATGTTATTATGATAGTATTTTACTGGTCTGACCCACTTGAGATTGAATTGGTCCTGAATGTGGAACCTGAACTAAAGGGATTGGTATAATATCTTAGTGTAATTTTTGCATTTCACAAATTCATCCCAAGGGACAACTGGACCCTTTGGCGGGCCGGATTTGGCCCCGAGCCGCATGTTTGACAGCCTGTGATCTACAGATCAGTCAATCAACATAGGAAAACAGAGTAATTTTCACAGGAAAAAATGCTGAATCAGAGGAATATTATTATTAGTTTTTTTTTTAATTAATTTTTTTTTTTTTTAATTTTTTGGGATAGTTAATAAGGTTTAATTAGGTCAGCATGCTGGTCCGAGGTGTCCCTTCTCTGGTCTCCCCTTTTTTATTTATTTATTTATTTATTTTTAATTATTTTTTTTATTTATCTTTTTATGAGCAATGTAACAGTAGAGGATAATATTATAATAAATGGTGATAAATCACTTAGGAAAGGTTAAATAGAGGGAAAAATTCATTTGGGAGCTGCCACAAAAGTCACACTGGTCCTAATGGGTTAAATCTAAACATAATCCATCATCCGTTTGCTGGTCCAAACCCTCTTACTGATCTGCAGACGGTCAGCCAGCTCCTCCTGCTTCATCATCCTCAGGAAGTTCAGTGTGATCTTCAAAAAGGCCTCGCTGCTCTTCCTCGGCTCCTCATCTTCGCTCGGAGTCTCGGAGCATTCTGGGTAATCTGGACTCAGAATCCTTTGGAACATCTTCAGTTCGTTCTTTACAAAAGTGATAATATTCTCCTCAAGCAGCTGGAAGAAAACATCTAAACTTAGCTTAGCCACTTTGTAACTCAGACACATGGCAGCAGTTTATATTTAATACATGTATTAATGGTGCTAATGAAAGCACTTTAAACATGTGGCATAGCACTGCTGACTCTTTGAAAAACATGCTGTAAGTTGATTTTGCCAGTGGCTCTCTTACCTTAGTACAGGGCTCTCAAACTCATTTTCTTTCAGGTTCCACATTCAGCCCAATTTGATCTCCAGTGGGCCGGACCGGTAAAATAATAACACAATAATTCATTCATTATCTGAACCCGCTTTGTCCTCACTAGGGTCACGGGGGTCGCTTGGAGCCTATCCCAGCTACATAGGGCGAAGGCGGGGTACACCCTGGACAAGTCGCCAGTTCATCGCAGGGCTGAACATACAGAGACAAACAATCACTCTCACATTCACACCTATGGGCAATTTAGATTAACCAATTAGCCTGTTAGTGCATGTCTTTGGATGGTGGGAGGAAGCCGGAATACCCGAAGAGAACCCACGCAGACACGGGGAGAACATGAAGACTCCACACAGAAAGGTCCCAACCCCCGTCGACTGGTGTTGGAATCGAACCCAGGACCTTCTTGCTGTGAGGCACGAGTGCTAACCACTGCACCACCGTGTCGCCCATAACACAATAAACTATAAATAATGACAACCCCAAATTTTTGTCTTTGTTTTAGTGAAAACAAAAAACAAAAAAAAAAACCACGAAATTATGAAAATACTTACTTTTATAAACTATCCAAACAAAAAAATGTGAATAATCTGAAAAAAATGAAATTTCTTCAGAAAAATAAGTGCAATTTTAACAATATTGTGCCTCATTTTATCATGTATACATTTGCATTATGGATCAGATCTACAAAGACACTAAACACTTTGTAACAGGCAGGAAATTGTTAAAATTGTGCTTAATTTTCTTTAGACATTTCAGGTTGTTCATATTTGTTCAGGTTTTTCACATTTTATTGTTACAGGAAGTTTGTAAATGTAAATATTTTCATAACTCAATGTTATTTTTGCACTAAACAAAGACAAAAATTTGAAGGTGTCATTATTTATCAGCGTAATGTAATATTATTTTTTTCACATCAAACCAAGAAGAAAAAATGGAGTCATTATTTTTTGTAGGTTATTATGTTATTATTTTATTTGAGATCATATTGGTCTGTATGTGGAACCCTTTTTGCACTTTGCACATTCCTCCCAGGGGCCGGAGTGGAACCTTTTGCGGGCCGCATTTGGCCCCCGGCCCGCATGTTTGAGACCCCTGACTTAGTACCTCTAGATGTCAAGTCCCTTCTGTCTTGTCTATATATGTTTGTGTGTCTGTATGTTTTGTATATGTTGTGAGTATTCTTGTAGGTTATGTATGCATTTTATTTTTGTGTGTGTAATTAACCTTACATTATCTTCCTTTTCCTTTGTTTTTTAAAATCTTTATACGATCACTGTGTTCTTTGGTATTTCATGACACATTCCAGTGTCTTGGGCTCACTGTTGCTATTCTTGCTCTGAGAATCCATTCCAGTAATATTGTATAACCTGAAATTCCTCTGTTCGATTTAATTTGTTAAATAAAAATTAAAATAAAAATTTGATTGAAAAAAAAAAAAAAAAAAAAAATTGTACATTTATTTACCATAAATATGGAGTCCAGGTCTGGTTCAGGCTGCTCCTGTGCAGGGTCGTCACTGAAAGAATCAGATTTGATGTCATGATCAGTTCTTGTAACTAACCTAACTTTTACAACGTGGTGAAAGTCCTCTGAGTTGAACTGATAGAGGGATTCTTCTGTTATAACCAGTTCTTGTCGTAGAAGAAAATAACACTGGTCTACAAGTAAAATGTACGGTGGCCCTGAAGGGCAAACTGCAACAAATGGCAAAGCACACAAGAAAAAGAAAATGATGCGAACAAGATAAAGGTCCTACCGGAAAAGGTAGGTACCTGCTGTGACCTGGACCTGGAAGCTGATTGGATTGTGTTTCTGACAGGAAGAGGGACAGCGCCTCTGTCCAATCAGCATCCAGATCCTAGTCACGGCAGGTATCCACCTTTTCCGGTAGGACCTTTTTGCACAATTTTCTTTTTCTTATGTATGTGTTTTTTTTCTTGTTTGAGTGATTTAGTCTATATATTCATTCTCATTCATTCATTCATTCATTTTCTGAACCTGCTTTATCTTCACTAGGGTCACGGGGTCGCTTGGAGCCTATCCCAGCTACTGATGGGTGAAGGTGGGTACACCCTGGAGAATGTCGCCCTCTCACATTCACACCTATGGGCAATTTAGATTAACCTATCAGTGCATGTCTTTGGATGGTGGGAGGAAGCCGAGTACCTGGAGAGAACCCACACAGAACAGGAAAATGCAAACTCCACACAGAAAGGTCATAGTCTATATATGTATATTATTGTGGACAGAGGCAGTAATCCAGGTGGAGATTACTGCACAAAGGGAGAATTTTCTTTTCCTTGGTCAGGATCTGTCCAGTCAGTCCAGCTGTGATTTACAAGGAGGACAATTAATACTGAACAAACAAGAACTCAAACTATGAATTATGAAAGAGCTGCAGCATCTGAAACTGACCACAATGAACATCTGACAGATAAACAGAAGCACAGCGCTGCAGTTTCACAACCACAGTTTGTCTGTTATGGATTGGGATTGTCTCTGTCAACTCACCATATATTAGATAGATAGATAGATAGATAGATAGATAGATAGATAGATAGATATAGATAGATAGATAGATAGATAGATAGATAGATAGATAGAACAGGTTTATGAGTGAAAGAGAAAGAAAGAAAAAAGAAAGAAAGAAAGAAGAAAGAAAGAAAGAAAGAAAGAAAGAAAGAGGGAAAAAGAGGGGGGAAAGAGGGGGAAAGGGGAAAAGAGGGAAAAAGGGGAAAAGAGAAAAAGGGGAAGAGAAAAAAGGGGAAAGAGAAAAAGGGGAAAGAAAGAAGAAAAAGGAGAAAAGGGGGGGAAAGAGAAAAAAGGGGAAAGAAAAAAAGGGGAAAGGGAAAAGAGGAAAGAAGGGGAAAGAAAAAAGGGAAAGAAAGAAGGAAAGGAAAAAGGGAAAGAAGAAAGAGAGAAAAAAAGTGGAGAAAAGAAGGGAAAAAGGGGAAGAAGAAAAGACAAAAAGGGGAAAGACAGAAGAGAAAGAGAAAAAAGGGGAAAGAAAAAGAAAAAAAGGAAGAAAGAAAGGAAGAGAAAGAGGGTCAAGAAAAAAGGGGAAAGAAAGAAGAAAAAGAGAAAAGGGAAAGAAAAAGGAGAAAAGAAAGAAGGGAAAAGAGAAAAAAGGGGAGAGACAGAAGAGAAAGGAAAAAGGGGGAAAAGAGAAAAAGGGAAAGAATGAAGGGAAAAGAGAAAAGGGGTAAAGAAAGAAGGGAAAAGAGAAAAAGGGAAAGAAAAAGAAGAAGGGAGCTAGCTAGCTAATGGATGATGATAGATAGATAGATAGATAGATAGATAATAGATAGATAGATAGATAGATAGATATAGATAGATAATATATAGATAAGATAGATAGAATAGATAGAGAGATAGATATATAGATAGATAGATACTTTATTCATCCCATGGGGAGATTTACAGATTCCAGTCGTGTCACAAACTTAAAACATAGTAAAAAAAATAGTAAAAAAAAATACTTCATTTACTAAGTTTTTATTTTATCAGTTACTACAAATTTCAGGCGACCTCATTTGAATCCCAGGCAAAACACTGCATTAGTAGAAAGTAAAATGCAGTAAGTTTAGTATCTTTTATCCAAATCAGCAGAGTAGACAACCTGTCCTTATCTATCCAAACTCAAACTAAATACACTGGTCAACAACAAATGTATTGTTTCAGTTTTTTGAGCTGATTTCGGATCATTTTGGTGCTGAATCCAAAAATCACACTAATTTTGCTCAATCAGGTCAACTTTCTCAACTATGCTACATATTGGCTTTTTAACATTTTTGCTTACATTTATGGGCATTTTCACATCATATGACACAAAATTCTTTCATATTTCTTGCAATAAACGAGTTCTGAAGATTTTACTTCTGCCAATTTATGATGAATGTTTTTTTTTAATATATTCAGGTGAATGAAATGGCTTCGACTAGAAGATCTTGCAAAAATAAGCCTGACGTATTCTGCTACATCTGCGCTGAATACATAATAAATAATAATCATCCTGTTAGAAAATGATTTTTTTTCTCTTAAAACCTTTTTTGGGTGAGACTATATAAAAATCAACTGATAAAGTCACAAAAATGTAATCAATTTTGTGAGAAGATCAAATTTTTCAGAATCAAATTAGCAAAAAAACCTGACCTGATTGAGAAAAACAGATGTCATTTTTGGATTTAGCGGTGCAAAATGGTCCGAATTCAGCTGAAAAAACCTAGACAACTTGCAAAAAATATTTTTTGTAACCCAGTGTAATCTGTACTTATTTATTTACCAATCCAGTTCAGGACCTCGCCTTTAAACTGGATTTTCTTCTTCACTTTGAACAGAAACATGTCCTAAAATGGTGTTAGGACTGAAGGGGAACATGTTCGCCATCTATTGGTGGGAGGTGGTAACAACTCTATCTGGAGCTACGGTCTGTTTCATTCAGTTCTGTTGATTGCCCCAGTATTGCAACTTTGGTGCTTAAAGGGTTAAATAGAACATTAGTGGATCAGATTTGAATCAACTTGTTCTGCAGAGTCAAGAAATGACACCTTCAGTATTTATTCTTACCTCTGAAAGAAAATTGGAAAATGTTTGGACTGGTCACTTTGCATGGACACACAGCTGGATTCAGGTCCAGATCCAGGTCCAGATCCAGGTCCAGGTCTGATAATGTTCCATGGGCTTCAACAGGACACACAATAGAAACACAGCCTCCATTTAAATACTACTGTTTCTGTTTTTAAGAACAACAAGGTGTGGTTTATGTTTTTACCCTTCATGAACAGACTGGCGTTTCTCTCCGAACACAATGGGAGGTTCCATAGACCCGTCACTCATCATGGACACACAGCTGAGTCCAGGTCCAGGTTCTGGTTCTGGTTCAGGTTCTGATTTAGTTTGATTGACACTGACAGACACACAAAACCCATCAACAGACTGATGCTTTTGAGTGAATTTTCTAAAGATAATGAAAATGAAATGAATGACTGTGTGGTTTTGGTTTAACCCATAAAGACCCAAACGAACACCAGAGACCAAAACCACATACTGATCGAAACTGTTCAAGACCTGCTGATCCATTAATCTTATCAATACATGCAAATAATCGGTGTAAAAATGCAGTTCTTCATCTTTTCATGGTCATCACATATGGCCCATTTGGACGTTCAGAGGCTCTGTAGTTACCATGGGAACACCGTCATCTTCTCCAACATTGATTCACCAGTAAAACTCATGGAGTTGGATCAGTGACAGTGGATGGACACACCTATTTTTATATAAATTACCAAATAACATGAACAAAAATGAATTAAAAAAGTACAAAATAATGAATAATAGGGAAAAAATTGGTAAAAAGTTTACTAAAATCAAGTACAAAGGATAAAACAAGCAACAAAAATTAACGAAAACAGCCACAAGAATGACTAAAATGAATAAAATGAATAATAAATTTGCAAACTAATAGATTATGTGGAAAAAGTAGTTAATTTTTTTTTTTACTAAAATCAAGTAAAAAGGATAAAACAAGCAACAAAATTATCGAAAACAGCAAAAGTAATGAATAAAATAAATAAAAATGAATAATAAATCTACAAAATAATAGATTTTGTGGAAAAAGTAGTTAAATTTTTTTTTTTACTAAAATCAAGTAAAAAGGATAAAACAAGCAACAAAATTAACGAAAACAGCCAAAGCAATGAATAAAATGAACAAAAATGAATAATAAATCTACAAAATAATAGATTATGTGGAAAAAGTAGTTAATTTTTTTTTTACTAAAATCAAGTAAAAAGGATAAAACAAGCAACAAAATTAATGAAAACAGCCAAAGTAATGAATAAAATGAACAAAAATGAATAATAAATCTACAAAATAATAGATTATGTGGAAAAAGTAGTTCAAAAAAATTTACTAAAATCAAGTAAAAAGGATAAAACAAGCAACAAAATTAACGAAAACAGCCAAAGCAATGAATAAAATGAACAAAAATGAATAATAAATCTACAAAATAATAGATTATGTGGAAAAAGTAGTTAATTTTTTTTTTACTAAAATCAAGTAAAAAGGATAAAACAAGCAAACAAAATGAATGAAAACAGCCAAAGTAATGAATAAAATGAACAAAAATGAATAATAAATCTACAAAATAATAGATTATGTGAAAAAAGTAGTTCAAAAAAATGTACTAAAATCAAGTAAAAAGGATAAAACAAGCAACAAAATTAATGAAAACAGCCAAAGTAATGAATAAAATGAATAAAAATGAATAATAAATTTGCAAACTAATAGATTATGTGGAAAAAGTAGTTAAATTTTTTTTACTAAAATCAAGTAAAAAGGATAAAACAAGCAACAAAATTATCGAAAACAGCCAAAGTAATGAATAAAATGAACAAAAATGAATAATAAATCTACAAAATAATAGATTATGTGGAAAAAGTAGTTCAAAAAAATTTACTAAAATCAAGTAAAAAGGATAAAACAAGCAACAAAATTAATGAAAACAGCCAAAGTAATGAATAAAATGAATAAAAATGAATAATAAATCTACAAAATAATAGATTATGTGGAAAAAGTAGTTCAAAAAAATGTACTAAAATCAAGTAAAAAGGATAAAACAAGAAACAAAATTAATGAAAACAGCCAAAGTAATGAATAAAATGAATAAAAATGAAAAATAAATTTGCAAACTAATAGATTATGTGGAAAAAGTAGTTAATTTTTTTTTTTTTTACTAAAATCAAGTAAAAAGGATAAAACAAGCAACAAAATTATCGAAAACAGCCAAAGTAATGAATAAAATAAATAAAAATGAATAATAAATCTACAAAATAATAGATTATGTGGAAAAAGTAGTAAAAAAAAAATGTACTAAAATCAAGTAAAAAGGATAAAACAAGCAACAAAATTAAGGAAAACAGCCAAAGCAATGACCCATTTAGACGTTCAGATTCTCCGTAGTTACCGTGGAAACACCGTCATCTTCTACAACATTGATTCACCAGTAAAACCCATGGAGTTGGATCAACGACAGTGGATGGACACACTGGGTTTATGTTCAGTTAATGCTAAATTTTGATGAAAAAGTCATATTTTCTTCATTTTTCTCCATTTCTAATATTATGACAATCAACTTTAATCTGATTTTTAATGAACATCTACATGATCAGTGAATTAAATTTGGGTAAAAACCTGCAGAGGATAATATTGTAATAAATGATAATAAATCACTTAAGAAAGGTTAAATAGAGAGAAAAATTAATTTGGGAACTGCCACAAAAGTAGCATTGGGACTTTATGGGTTAAAATAAACACAGTGAAGATCCAGAAGAGTGAAATTAAATGAAACATGTCAAGATTACAGGTGAAATATTTGTGCGTATTCTTACGTCTGGTCAGCTGAATGACGTCCATCTTTAAAGTGAACTGACCAATACTTGGACCGGTCACTCTTTATGGATACACAGCTAGATTTGGGTTCAGATCCAGGTCCAGATCCGACAGAAAGTGATCTGAGCTTGTTCCCTGGGCTTCAACACAAGAATACAAACTCACTTTAAATAATACTCTCTAAGTTTTGAATAAAAACAAGGACCGGTTTGTGTTTTTACCCTTCATGAACAGAGTGCTGTTTCTCTCTGAACGTAAGGGGAGGTTCAATGGAGTGACCACTCATCATGGACAAACAGCTGAGTCCAGGTCCAGGTCCAGGTCCAGGTCCAGGTCCAGGTCCAGGTCCAGGTCCAGGTCCAGGTCCAGGTCCAGAAGACAATAATCCGAGCTCCTTTTCTGGACTTCAACACAACACACACAGAGCCTCGACTGTAGATAATACTACTGTGGTTCTAAAATGTGTCATGAGTTGAAAACAGAACAGAACAGTCAAAGAAATGTGTTTGTTGAAGTTGTTTAACGCTTTCATGTATACTGGTCACTCCAGTGGACAGTTCTTCTCCAGCTGTTCTCTTGTATATTCATGGATTTTGTTGTTCTTTTTTTTTTTTTTAAACACATATCTTTACCTCCGCCAAGGAGGTTATGTTTTTGCCAGGGTTTGTTTGTTTGTTTGTTTGTTTGTCTGTCCGTTAGTGTGCAACATAACTCAAAAAGTTATGGACAGATTTGGATGAAATTTTCAGGGTTTGTTGGAAATGGGATAAGGAAGAAATGATTAAATTTTGGTGGTGCTCGGGGGTGGGGGGGCCCACGGGGGGGCCCATTTCCAACAAACCCTGAAAATTTCATCCAAATCTGTCCATAACTTTTTGAGTTATGTTGCACACTAACGGACAGACAAACAAACAAACAAACAAACCCTGGCAAAAACATAACCTCCTTGGCGTGGGGGGGGGGCCACGGGGGGGGCCACTGATCAGCCTTGGCGAAGGTCTGTGCTCCCCGAGTGCTTCTAGTTATTAAAGTTTTAAGACACTCCATATCTTTTCTGACATGAATTGGTAACATTATGTAGATCTCTACTGAGCATAAACCCCCAGAATCACAAACCCTCTCCATATTTATCAGTACATTGACTCAGAACTCTGCAGCTAGGTTATTAACCAAAACCAAGAAGAGAGAGCACATTACTCCAGTGTTGGTTTCCCTGCACTGGCTACCGGTAACCTACAGAACTGATTTGAAGATACTACTCCTCACATATAAAGCTCTAAATAAAACCGGACCAAGTTACATTGCAAACTCACTGATCGATTATGTACAAACTAGAACACTGAGGTCATCAAACGCAGGGTTACTAGCAACTCCCAGAAATATTACAAAGAAAATGGGGGACGCAGCCTTTACTAACTATGCACCAAAGTTATGGAATACAATTCCAAAAGACATTAGAGAAGCCAGTTCACTGAATATATTTAAAACCAAATTAAAAACATTTTTATTCTCATCAGCCTTTGAAAGGAGATAAAAATGGGGTCACAATTCAGGAACCAGGAATGTGCGGTTTTTATTTTTATTTTATTCTATTGTATTTCTGTTTTTATTTTTTATTTTATTGTATTTCAAATTTAATTTTATTTCTTGCACTCAAAAATTCTATGTATAATCAAATATTTTAATGTGCGCTGTTTTTATTTTTATTTTTATTTTATTGTATTTCTCTCAAATTTCATTTTATTTCTTGATGTATAATCAAATCTTAATGTATTTTAAAATTGTATTTTTTCAATCAATGTGAAGCACTTTGGGCTACAATTTCTGTATGAAAGGTGCTATACAAATAAAGTTTATTATTATTATTATTATTATTACATACATGTTTCTGTGCGTCAAAAATTAAGCGTGTGGTGTCCAGCTGAGTGGACATTTTTGCAACTTCATGAAAAATAGGTTCGTAAGAATTTTTTTTCATTATTATTTTTTTAATGTATTTTTTTTTAATTTTTAAAATTATTTTTTTTATTTTTTAATGTATTTTTCAGAAGAAAATTTTCAATTGCATTGTTTTTTTCATGCCTAAAGAGGAATAAAAACACTCAAGGAAAAAATTTTGATTAAGGTTCTCATAATTTGTGCATGAAAGGGTTAATCTTACTGTTGTTCGTCAGATGGTTGACTGTCTTTTAACTCCATAGATCGGTCAGTCGTCATAGAGACATCGATTGGCTGAAATCTGAAAGAAACACGATTTTTTTTTTTTTAAGTACATATTTTATCAATTGAGCATCAGTGTTACATGGTGCATCTATACACATGGCACAAATGTTCACATAACAATCACAGAAATTCCTTCAAACAATATTAAACACTTTTTTTTTTTCTTTTTTGTCCCCCATAGTTCATCCCCCACCCATCTGAAAACATACAGGACACCAACCCACAGAGAGAAAAAAAATAAAAAATAAAACCAAAACATATACATACAGTAGGTTCACCACTGTTATAGCCCTGCAGTATACACTACAAACAAAAAGTTAAGGATCTTTTAATTTTGGGTCTATTTTTTTCAGTTGGGATTCTTGCACTTTTTACTTTTTTGTGTGTGAATTAAATTGAAACACATTCTTTTTAATGACCAGACACAGTTTTATTTACAAATGGCAAAAATGACAAAAAAAAAAAAAAAAAAGAAATATCGTTTACTTTTTGTTTGTAGTGTACGAGGGCCGTTCAATAAGTTCATGGCCTCACCCAGAACAGAACAACACAGACTGATAATTTATATTTTATTTTTCAACATAATCTCCATTTACAGCAATGCACTTGGTCCATCGATGTTCATGCATCACTATCCCATCACGAAAGAATGGAACATCCTGTATTATAACAACCAGTATTTCTGGGTGAGGCCATGAACTTATTGAACAGCCCTCGTATGTTATAATTTACAGGGACAAATAACACAAGTGCAAATGCAAGAGGGCTAAACACATGATTAACTAGAAGAGCAGACCCCCCCCCCCCACCCCATCACCACCAAAGTGTAATAATTTATTCCTTGTGCCAGTATCAACATTTCCTGAAAATTTCATCAAAATCCGTCAAAAGAAATAAAAGAGCAGGACTGTGACGACCACAAGACGTTAATAATAACCTCCAAATAATAACGTTTTGACATTATACACGACTGGCCCCCAATCAATAATCAACATTAAGTTAATTAATTTCACATTTTTTTCAGTGACCAAGACATTATACATTTGTAAATAGATTTTTCTGTTTTTTTAGGTTGAATATACATACACCTGTGTGTCCTCAGGTGTTACAGGTCAAGCTTTTACATGGATTAAAAGGAAACAACGCCTCAAATGACCTGGAAGTGACAGTACAGTGATATGCTGTTTATGCATTATTATGATTTTACATGAATTCAGATCCTGGACCTGGACTCACCCTGCATCTGATGAATGCGTCTTCTGAAACATTTTGAGGGACTCTGTGGACCGCTCACTCTGCAGGAACAGTCATGTCCAGGTCCAAGTCCAAGTCCAGGTCCAGGTTCTGTCCTTGCTTCTTTGAAACATCCTTTTATTACATTTTTTTTTTTTTTTTTTTCAAAAATACAAAAAGAAAGACAAAAGTAAGTTGGTGAATAACCACACCACAGCAGGTTAAATCCAGCAGGAAAAGATCTGCGTTGATTTGCGAGCAGCCTCACCTGTTGACATTCACCTTTTGGCTGATTTCTGAGGTTAAGGAAATATGATAACAGAGCGAGTGATGTTTGGAACAAAAAGGCAGAACAAGGAAAGTTAATCATTAATAAGAAAGTGCCATTTTATTTACCCTGAACATTTCAGTCTGGAGAGAAGCACAATATGTGAGGTGCAAAGAAAGAAGAGACCATTCAAAATGGAAATACAGTGAACACAGTACTGTAATAAACCTCAAATTAAAAAAAAAAAACAGTTTAGTTGTAGTGTTAATGCAGTTCTAGTGGAGGGGTGTCAAACATATGGTCCACAAGGCAAGGCAAGTTTATTTGTATAGCACATTTCAGCAACAAGGCAATTCAAGGTGCTTCACACAGGACATTGAAATAAAAGAAACAAAAAGAAACACATTTAAAACATTATAAAAGAAACATATAAAAGGTGATTAAAAACAGCAAGTAAGAAAACAACACATAAAATCAAAATAAATAAATAAATAAATAAATAAATAAATAAATAAAATAAAATAAAATAAAATGAAATAAAATAGAATAAAATAAAAATAAAAACACACACATATTAAAGTAAAAGTTGCAGTGCAGAGTTTCAAAGAGAATATAAAATTTAAAAAGTCAAAAGCCTTTTAGTCAGCGGCAGCAGTGAACAGGTGAGTCTTTAACCTGGACTTAAAAGAACTCAGACTCTCAGCAGACCACAGGCCAAAACCGGCCCAATCCTGTGGGATGAACTTATGAAATGCAAAAATGACACTGAACATATTAACAATCACAGGTTAGTTCAAGGGTCACACACAGACCAATGTGATCTACAGTTCAGTTCAATTCAGTCTTATTTATAGAGCACATTTCACACACAAGGCAGACGTAATGTGCTTCACAACAGGTATATAACATAAAAACATTAAAAAAAGTGGATCAAACCAGTACAATACTATCATAATAACATAAATAATGACAATTCCAAAGTTTTCGCTTTTAGTGTAAAAAAAAAAAAGTAAAATTAAATGAAAATGTTGCATCCATTCACGAAAATTGTGAATAACCTGAACAATATGTAATGTATTAAAAGAAAAACACGCTTCACTTTTTAAGACTTTTATAGGATCTGTGGACCCTCTGTTACAATTATACCCATGGGAGTTTATTTCAGAAAAAAAAAGTATAACTGTCACGGGTGAGAGACAAGTAACTTTGACTTTAAGTTCAAATAAACTTACCTTTTAAATGGACAAAGATGTTACCTAATGTTGGCCCATTCCACTGGATGTGATTTGACACACACTTCTACTTCACTGATGTCAAAGGTAACAGTTACTAACACAGGCTGACTGAAGTATTTTCATTTTCACAAATAAGGTTTCAGTTTATCCACACTGCACCCTAAGTATGTTTTGTTTTTATTATACATTTATATTTTATAGTTATTAATACTATTTATTACTATCGGTATTTTTATGAGTCCGTATCCTGACAGTGCATCTGAATTTCACTGTACATTCTGTATAATGACAATAAAGTGTCTCACCTCATCTCAAGTTTGTCCCTGCTTAGACTGTTACCCAGCCCTGGAAGAAGCAGATAATGGATGGATGGATGGATGGATGGATGGATGGATGGATGGAGGTTTCAGTTTAGATCATAATGACAGTATTTTCTAGATGGTTCTTCTGTTGAGTTTAAGGCTAAACTCAGGAATAAGAGTCACAAAGTCACAGAAAACACTGACAATGAGAGGTTTAAAGCTGCAGCAGGTTTTTATTTCCTCACAGAGGAATATTCCACAGTCTAGACCGGGGGGGGGGGGGTTAAACTCATTTTAGTTCAGGTTCCACATTCAGCCCAATATGATCTCAAGTGGGTCAAACTAGTAAAATAATAACACAATAACCTAGAAATAATGACAAATACAAACTTTTCTCTGTGTTTTAGCCTGAAAGAAGTAACATTACATGATGAAAATGTTTAAATCTACAATCTATTCTTAAAAACAGTGAATAACATAAACAACCTGAAATTTCTTAAGAAAAATAAGGGTAATATGAACAATACAGGGTGGGGAAGCAAAATTTACACTGAACATTTAGTTGTTTTTTCTCAGCAGACACTACGTCAATTGTTTTGAACCCAAACATATATTGATGTCATAATCATACCTAACACTATTATCCATACCTTTTCAGAAACTTTTGCCCATATGAGTAATCAGGAAAGCAAACGTCAAAGAGTGTGTGATTTGCTGAATGCAGTCGTCACACCAAAGGAGATTTCAAAAATAGTTGGAGTGTCCATAAAGACTGTTTATAATGGAAAGAAGAGAATGACTATGAGCAAAACTATTACCAGAAAGTCTGGAAGATACTATTAAAGAAGAATGGGAGAAGTTGTCACCCCAATATTTGAGGAACACTTGTGCAAGTTTCAGGAAGCGTGTGAAGGCAGTTATTGAGAAAGAAGGAGGACACATAGAATAAAAACATTTTCTATTATGGACATTTTCTTGTGGCAAATAAATTCTCATGACTTTCAATAAACTAATTGGTCATACACTGTCTTTCAATCCCTGCCTCAAAATATTGTACATTTTGCTTCCCCACCCTGTATTCTGCCTCAGTTTATCATTTACACATGTGCATTATAACTTACAGATCAACTGGTCCAGGCAGTCGTCCATCCTCCAGGAGTCTGGGTCTGCTCCAGGTTTCTACTGTTAAAGGTAGTGTTTCCTTCCACTGTCACCAGTCACTAGTGTTTGCTCCTGGAGGATTCTGTTGGGTTTCTGTAAATTCGCTTAGTCTGGTTTGGACCAACTCTATATATAAAGTGTCATGAGATAACTTTTTTCTTGTGATCTGGCGCTATATAAATAAAATTTGATTGATTGAGCGATTAGATTGGTTTTCCCCTGTAAGTCGCTTTGGAAAAAAGCATCTGCCAAATGCATAAACATAAACATAAACACATATTGGATCTACAAATACACAAAACATTTAGTAATTTTGAGAAATTTGAGAACCATGAACACAATTAACAGAAAAAAAGAAACAAACCCCCCCCAAATATGATCAAATTAAGCAATAACGAAATCAAAGCATCCATAAAAATGAACAAAAACTTGAGAAACAAGAGAAAAAAATTACGTTAAAATGGCATTTCTCTAAACACATTTCATTTGGCTCAGATTATTCATATTTTTTGTGAAAGGACAGTTTGAAAATATAAACAGTGTCATGTAACTTTGATTTATTACTTTTTTTTTTTTACACTAAAATGAAGGAAAAAAATAGGAGTTGCCATTATTTGTCGGTTATTTTGATAATATTTTACTGGTGTGACCTACTATAGATCATATTTATGTGTATGTCCTGACCTAAAATGATTTAAACATCCTTGATAGTTAATATGTTCAGTGTAATTTTTGTATTTCACTAACTCCTCCCATGGGCTGGACTGAACCCTTTGGCGGGTCAGTTTGACTCCCCTGGTTTAGACTTCACATTTTGACAGTATATCAGACGTTCACATCACCACTAATGTCTCTTTGTGTTGGTGTTGGACTTAAAATCCGTCCCGTTCCCGTCCGTCCTTTAAGCCCGCCCCTCTGCTGTCCGTCAGGAGTACTGCAGCTCGGTGAACCCGGCCACAGGAAGCGGAGCCGGGTTCTTGTTCTTCTCCAGCTTCAGTCCGTTTGGCGCGGTCGGCCTGGCGAGGCGGCTGAGCTGTAACAGGCTGAAGAAGTGGAAACGCTCGCCCATCTTCTTTGGGTTCATCAACATGTCGTAGCTGCTGATGAGCTGCTGCCGAACAGACGGGTCAGCGCAGCTCCTCAACAGAACCTGAACGGACAACAGGACAGTATTTAGAGCTGCAACCGATTAATCAACTCTAAGTGATCCAAAAAAATCATCCAACCACAGTTCTCCTGAATCAAAGCTTTGTTTCCTTCATTTCTCTGCTGTTAAACATTGGTTCCACTAGTGTTTCACACGGACGCTTATTGTGACGCACAAAGAAGCTTCAATTCAGGAAAACTGCAACAGAATATTTCCCTTCAATCAATTCGAGTCGATTAATCGAATCGTGAATTTTTGCATTCGCTTCAAGCACCTAATAATATTTATTATGAAAAACAACCATAAATGTTCACAACGAAATTTTATGAGATTACAGAAATAAACTTTCAACTGTTTTTTCAGGAAAAACGTCACTTTCAATATCTGGCCCTTGTTACCTCCGCCAAGGAGGTTATGTTTTTGCCAGGGTTTGTTTGTTTGTTTGTTTGTTTGTCTGTTTGTTTGTCTGTCCGTTAGTGTGCAACATAACTCAAAAATTTATGGACAGATTTGGATGAAATTTTCAGGGTTTGTTGGAAATGGGATAAGGAAAAAATTATTAAATTTTGGTGGTGATCGGGGGTGGGGGGGCCCACAGGGGGGCCCACTGATCAGCCTTGGCGGAGGTCTGCGCTCTCCGAGTGCTTCTAGTTATTATTATTATTATATGTGATAAATGCTTAAAAGAGTGCGTTATAGTGAAAAATAAAACAAAATTTAAAAACATGCTTGATTGTATTTTATCATTTATTATGAAAAACAAATGTAAATGTTCACAACAAAATTTTATGAGATTACAAAAATAAACTTTCAACTGTTTTTTTTTTTTAGGAAAAATGTCAGTTTCAATATCTGGCCCTTATTATCATTATTATATGTGATAAATGCTCAAAAGAGTGCGTTATAGTAAAAAAAAAAAAAATTTAATTAAAAAACATGCTTGATTGTATTTTATCACTTATTATGAAAAACAACTGTAAATGTTCGGAATTAAATTTTATGAGATTACAGAAATAAATTTTTAAAAACTTTTTTCAGGAAAACCGTCACTTTCAATATCTGGCCCTTATTATTATTATTATTATTATTATTATTATTATTATTATTATTATTATTATTATTATTATTATACGTGATAAATGCTTAAAAGAGTGCATTATAGTAAAAAAAAAAATAAATAAAAAACATGCTTGATTGTATTTTATCATTTATTATGAAAAACAAATGTAAATGTTCACAACAAAATTTTATGAGATTACAGAAATAAACTTTCAACTTTTTTTTTTTTTTTTTTAAGAAAAATGTCACTTTCAATATCTGGCCCTTATTATCATTATTATATGTGATAAATGCTTAAAAGAGTGTGTTATAGTAAAACATAAAATAAAATTTAAAAACATGCTTGATTGTATTTTATCATTTATTATGAAAAATGTAAATGTTCACAACAAAATTTTATGAGATTACAGAAATAAACTTTCAACTGTTTTTTTTTTTTTTTTTTTTTTTTTTTTTAGGAAAAATGTCACTTTCAATATCTGGCCCTTATTATCATTATTATATGTGATAAATGCTTAAAAGAGTGTGTTATAGTAAAATAAAATAAACAAAAAATAAATTAAAAAACATGCTTGATTGTATTTTATCATTTATTATGAAAAACAACTGTAAATGTTCAGAATTAAATTAAATAAACTTTTAATTATGTTACATGCGCGCAAACATTTTTGTTTATTATTCTGTGTCCATGTTCCAGCCTCTTATTTTTCATTATTTCCAGTCATTTTGATCCTGTGTGACAGACTGTTTTCACTGTCTGTCTAGTTGTAGACAGAACACCTCATTTCACCGACAAAAACGTCCATGAATCCAATCCAATTTTACATGATTCACTTTGGTTTACAAACTAGATTAGATTAGACAGAACTTCATTGATCCCTCAGGGAATTAATGTTCCGGTAGCAGCACAACAACGAACGTACACAAATAGTAATAACAATAAGCATATACAGTAGTAATGAAAAACAGGCAATTGCATCACTAGAAAATGGTTAAAGCCTGAAACACCCACAATGGAAGAATGGATCGACATCGCACAGGACATCTTCATCCTGGAGAAGCTGACAGTTTCACTTTAAGGGTCAAAGGGAATCTTTTTTCACTATGTGGTCAAAATGGACAAACTATGTTAAATTTGAAATGGATGTGAATTGAATACGTCGGTGATATGAAAACAGTTATATGATTTACATTTCTGCTGTTTTTCAACCTTGGGGTCGGGACCCTGGAATTCAAATGGGGTCGCCTGAAATTTCTAGCAATTTATAAAAAAAAATAAATAAAAAAAGACAAAAAAGACATGACAAACTGTGGTTGTGAAACTGCAGCACTGTGGTTCTGTTTATGTGTCAAATGTTCATTGTGGTCAGTTTCAGATGCTGCAGCTCTTTCATAATTCATAGTTTCAGTTCTTGTTTGTTCAGTATTAATTGTCCTCCTTATAAATCACAGCTGGACTGACTGGACAGATCCTGACCAAAGAAAATAAAATTCTCCCTTTGTGCAGTAATCTACACCTGGATTTACTGCCTCCGTCCATAATAATATACAGTCTACTCTCGTTATACCGCCAACTTCCGTTCACGGCCAAATTGGCGGTATAGCGAAAATGGCGTTACAACGGGTTGCGTCCATAATGTGCATGTCTTTACTATATGATGTCTATGCTGCCTCCGTTAACCCGTTCTAATTGCGTGTCTAAATAAATCTTGATTCTGTTATGTTGTAAGGCAGGGATCGGCAAGCTTTAACACTCAAAGAGCCATTTCGACCCGGTTTCCACGGAAAAGACAACACTGGGAGCCGCACCTCGGAGGTGCCGCGCCGCGACGCTGGCGGTATAACGGTCGGGAAATCAATGGTATAAGTGTTGTTTGTGCATGGAACTGGGCTGGCGGATGGCGATAAGCGGAAATGGCGGTATAACGGCGGGCGGTTTAACGAGAGTAGACCGTACATTATATAGACTAAACGTCCTCTAAAATAACGCTTATTTGCAACATAGTATAACAAACTAGTACATGATCAAAAACAAATTAATTTTAGCAAAAAAAAAAAAGTCTCTGTTTTCAATGTCTGGGGTCACCCGAAATTTGTGATGTTAAAATGGGGTCAGGAGCCAAAAAAGGTTGGAAACCACTGATTTAGTATTTTAGTGTTTAGTGTTCTAGTATCTTCTGGATGTAAACTTAAAAAAGTACTGGCTCCAATCGTAACAGTAATTTTCAACGCATGGTCAATAGTTGTTTTTTTAAGAAGCTTATGTTTTCACCATTCCAATTTTTTTCGCCTCTTCATGTAGAAAATTTTAATGTGTAGTGTAAAAGCAACTAACTAATTGTTGTCTAAAATTAACGTTTATTTGCAACATAATATAGCAAACTATTACATGATCAAAAACAAATAAATTTTAGCAAAAAAAAAAAAAAAAAAGTCTCCATTTTGAATGTCTGGGGTCGGCAGAAATTTGTGATGTTAAAATGGAGTCAGGAGCCAAAAAAGGTTGGAACCACTGGGTTAATGTAAACATACACACCTTAATGTGTTTTATCTTGTTGAGGAAGTCGCAGATTAAGCCCCCTCCTCCAGCCCACTTTTCCTTTCTTTATTTTATTTGTTCTACATTTGACTAAAAATCTTGGATTAGCATCTTCTTTCAAATTTGACGTGTGGATATTGAATTGTACCTGTAAGGAAAGTTTTGTATAATTTGCTTTTCCAAATAAACAAAGAATGGAAAAAAAACAAACAAAAAACAAGCAATTGTACATTAGAAAGTACTAGTGGAAATAAATGGGAAGTGGAAAAAATACTTACATAACTGTGTCATTAACAAAAATGATGGAATGTTGATTTAATTGATAAAAACGGTCATCAACATGTTTTCACTGACGACAATGAGATGACAAAAGAATAAAAACTGACTTACGATGACAAAGACTACATCAGAAGTTTAATCTGAATATAAAAGCATGAACAGATCTGCCCACTGGGACATTACCGTCTCACTACCATCAGACGTTAAATCAGATTCAACCCCAGTCGACTCACCTGCAGTCGGGCGTCGATGCCCATGTTCTTCAGGAAGTTCCTCTGACTGACGGGTCCCAGACAGGCCACGCCCCCTCCAGCTGTCTTCCGCAGGTAACTGAAGTCCACGTCAGCGGTGAGGTCAGCTGACCCGGGAGAGGACAGGACGTCGTGGAGCTGGTGACCTTTGAACCCCTGGAATGGATCAGCAGAACGTTAAAGCTCCAACAGAACAGAGCTGACGTTCGATCACATAAACAATCTGTACATTTCCTGTTCGATACTTTTTTTTTTATATATAAAATGACACAATAAATGTAAATGAAGCCAAAATGATGACATTTTTTCCACCAGACAACATCCACAATTTCAACATGTTTCTAAGAGTCAGAAATAGGCAGAAAAATTACAACTTTCTAAAGTAAAATTTTGTCATTTTACTGAAAAAATAAAAATAAAATTACTGAAAACACACATCTGTAAAGGACTTCAGAGCCACAAACATATCTGATACTTGAATCATAAATTTATTATGTTACAAGAATAAAGCCTTAACATTTTTTCTGAATAATTTGAGCGTGAAGTCATAATTATATGAGAATAAAGTTGTAATATTTCAAAAAAGTCTACATTTTACAAAGAAAAAATAAAATGTGTCTAAATGTAACAAGAGTAAAGTCACAATATTTTAAAAAATATATATAAAACGTGAGACAGCTATACCATAAGAAAAAAATATAAAAATATTCGAAAAATAAAGTTTAAATGTTGTGTTTCTAATCCTCCTGTGATTAACAGAGGAGCAGAGAGGTGATTATTCTTGTCATGATTCATGTATATTTCTTATTGCAGCGCCACATTTTGCCCCAGTGGCCACTCATGGTACTGCAACAACATACACCACACCACAGAGGCTGAGACGACTGAACACATTCAAACATGAACAGTATACACAAACATTGAATGAACAAATGGTCAAAGTTTGACTCTCACCCTGAACGTGTCGGTCTTGGTTCCGTCGTGGCCGTAGTCTGCGATCAGCGCCGCTCCGCCGCCGTCTGTGATTCGTCGAGCCAGCTGCTGGATTATGGCTCCGCCCTCTGCGCACACTTCCACGTGGTTCCGCCTCTCACCTGCCTGATGCGTAAAGACGTCCATAAACTTTAACAGCACAGTGGTGACCAAAATAATTCAAATACTTGACATATTTAAGAGATTTCATGTGCTTTGTATAGTTCATTGATAGTTGTATTTTGAAATGAAATGAAACATCAGATAGATAGGTAAATATTTTGAAAGTATGTTTGTAGTTATTTAGAACATTTTAACTTATTAAATATTAGAATGTAAATTGTATCTCTTATCACATGATTAAGGGCCCACATTTATAAGCTGAGGACTGCTTCTGGGGTGTCCTATTACAAAATGTATCGTGTAAATGAATTGTTGCTTTTGACTATTTGTAATAATTTTGTAATAAAACTGATTGATTGATTTTAGCTGCAAATATGATATAAATGTATGTATATTTATTTATATGTAAATCTATCTGCAGAGCACTAGCCAGGGCAGAAAGAGATGCAGTGTCTGTAAAAGAATCAGATGATGGATGTTTTTGTCGGTGAAATGAGGAGCTCTGTTTACAGCTAGACAGAACGTGAACACAGACTATCACACAGGACCAAAATGACATGGAAAAACAAAAATAAGAACATGGGCACAGAATGAAAGTATGTTTCTGTAATCTCCTAAAAAAATATTTATTCATTATTATATAAATTAATTTAATTTCATTTTCATATCAATCAATTAAGTTTATACTTCTTCCTACTCCTTCAGACCGAGCAAAAGTCAGACTTGCACGTACTTGAAGACAGAGTCTGGTCATTTAAATGTTATTTTGTTTTTGTTTTAATTTGCTTCATTTTGTTTTGTTTTGTTTCTTTGCATGTTCAAAATAAATAAAAATAAATGAAAAAAAAAATTAAAAAAATCAATCAATCTATCAGTTTATTTATATAGCACTTTACAACAGCATAAAGAAGAGCAAAGAACTTTAAATCTAAAAGCATGATTAAATTAAAAAGATAGAAACAGTTTGTTCAAATACCATAAATAAGCATAAAACAATAAGAAAATAATAAATATGATAAAAAAAAAAAATTCAAGTCATTTTTTTTTTTTTTTTTACATTTTTCACTATAACACACATTTTAAGCATTTATATCATATAATAATGAGAATTAATGGCCAGATATTGAAAGTGAAGTTCTTCCTGAAAAAAGGTGCAAAAGAATTTTCGGAAAAAGACATTTTCTGACACTTTTATTGCAAAAATAACAAAGAAATCTAGGCCTCTTATAACAGTAGTCAATATAGAGTTAATTAGGCTTCACTTGAGAGAGAACATCTACGCGCTTCTGTATTTAACATGTGAAAAACACAATCTAGATGCCATCAAATTCAATGTAACCCTAAACTGGGTCACCACCGACGTCGGACAGATGTTAAGAAGATAAAAAAAAAAACCCCAGTGAAGTCAGTGTCTGAAAACATGAACAAATGAACCAAAAAATGACTTAACCCTGGACCAGCTGAGTGTGACTGCATGTGTCTGAGGTGGACGTGACCTTCATTTGCGTCGACACTGACCTGTATGAGCGTGGACGAGGCCAACGTTGGAGACGGAGCCAGGACAAACCTGAGCTGCTCCTCCTTCTCTGGGTCCACATCCACCATCACCTCCCTCCAGCCTCTGTCCGTCCTCTGGAAAACACCCGACATACGAGTGAACGCCCCAAAAAGAACAACGCCTGAAGCACATCTGAGATTCAACATCCATGGGATAAAATAGGCCCAGATTTCACAAAGGGTTTACACTCACTTTATATGACGAAGTCTAGTGTCATTAAATAGTCCACTGTTTCTAAAAAGATTTATTTATTTTATTTATTAAAGCTAAGCATCCAGGTTTTTTAAACTCTTTGTATCCTTGTTTTTAACCCTTTCACGCACAAATTATGAGAACCTTGATCAAAATTTATTTTCTTGAGTGTTTTTATTCCTCTTTAGGCATGAAAAAAAAAAAAAAAAAAGCGATTGAAAATTTTGTTATGAATCTATTTTTTCATGAACTTCAAAAAATGTCCGCTCAGTTTGACACCATGGATTTAATTTTTGAAGCAAAGAAGCATGTATTTACTGATAGATCATGTGAAGACTATGAAATAACAACACTTTTAATGCAGCTAATCTGATGTTTTCTCACATTTTATCATACTCTAATACTAGTCATTACTCACTTCATGGAGATAATATGCAAAAAAAACCCCAAAAAACCTTTATGTAAAATAAAAAAACCCCAAAACTGTTGAATAATAATGACAAGCAATTGATTTCCACTCCAACATGTTAGTGCAGATCAGGTTTATCAAGAACAGCAAAGTTACAGTAATGGTATAAATGTCAGTGTATTATTATGGGATGGTGCATAAGTGTCCACTGTGTTGGCTGATATGGAACTAAAACAACAAAACCCATGAATATATAAGAGAACAGCTGGAGAATAGCTGTCCACTGGAGTGACCAGTACGCATGAAAGGGTTAAACTCATTTTTATTCTTGTCATTTTGTGTTTACGGTGATCTGTGTGTTAACTGATGGAGCCTTGAGCTATAGAGCATTTTTTTTCCATCATGGTTTCTGGTCGTTTATGTCTGAATCAAGTGTGAATGAGAACTCACTGTAGGACTCATGCTGAACTTGAGCCCCAGAATGCACTTTAAAATGGCACTTTACTGCTGTGCACTTTAGAAATACAACTTTTTAGTTATTTATAGGTAATTTTTTTTTTTTGAGGGGGGGGGTATTGTTATTTATATCAGTATTTTATTATTTTTTATCAGTAATTTTTACTATTTACTAAATGCTGCTGACAGTCGGGGACCTGAATACAATGTTTCGTTTCTGTGTATTCTATACGCTGAAATGACAAAAAAATTAGAAATTTTGACAAATCTACCTACGAGTATGAATGAAGTGACCTGAACCTGAACCATGAAATTACAAAAACTGTCTCTGCCAACAATATCAACTATGTGGTTTTTATTAAGGTTTTATTTGTTTGCAATA
Organism: Sphaeramia orbicularis; assembly: GCF_902148855.1. Classification (NCBI taxonomy): domain Eukaryota; kingdom Metazoa; phylum Chordata; class Actinopteri; order Kurtiformes; family Apogonidae; genus Sphaeramia; species Sphaeramia orbicularis. Next base: position 44,919,251 of record NC_043979.1, on the reverse strand, counting down.
CAGAAAAGCTACAATTTTGTTTGTTTTTTTCATTGCAGCAAATTCTAATCCTCTAAAAGTTTTATTTTTAAGCCTAACATTTCCAGGATATGTTGAGGAAACAGTAAAGAGGACAGAGCAGGACTAATGTTTATTAATATAAGTTTTTGGCGCCATCTGGTGGTCATCTGAATAAAGACATCATTTTGAAATGAGAGGCTCTATAATAATAATAATAATAATAATGATAATAATCAATCAATCAATCAATCAATCAATCAATCAATCTTTATTTATATAGCACTTTTCATACATTAACGGTGTAGCACAAAGTATGATGATGATAATAATAATAATAATAATAATAATAATAATAATACAATTTCCAGTGCAGAAAAACTACTAGTTTTTTGGGATTTTTTTTTTCATTGCAGCAAATTCAAATCCTCTAAAAGTTGTAGTTTTGAGCCCAACATATCCAGGATATATTGAAGAAACTGCAAAGAAGAGCAGGACTGTTTAACATAAGTTTTTGGCCTCATCTGCTGGTCATCTGAAGAATGACACCATTTTACAACACATTTTCAGACTGAATACTTTCATTTCTGTTCTTGATGTTGTTAGATGATTTAAAAACATCTCAAAATCAGCAGAAATGTAGAAACACATTTCTATATTTGACCTGATATTTTAAAGTAGTCCTGTAAAGCAGGTTAACAAAAATACTTTAAACCAGGGGTGTCAAACATAAGATTATGTATTATTTTATAATACGTAAGTGGTTATGTGTGTGAATGTTTTTCTTCTTCTTTTTTTTTTTTTTTTTAAATTTTACTTTATTTTGTGTTATTTTATTTTTCTGTACATAGGCCAAAGCAAGGTATTTGAAATCTCTCTGACGGGACATTTATTTTAGAGACAATTTGACAGATTAGTGTTGTTAAATGACCCACATTTTTACTTTTAAATTCATTTTTGCTTTAGTTGGACCATAAGGGATTATCCAAAACAAGGAGCTACTTTATATTAAAATAAATGTTGGAATGGCAACCAATTAAAGTTCGCTCTCTGACTGGACATTACTGTGTTTTCACCCATATATGTAAAAGTGTTTGTTTAATGTTTTAACCCTTTCATGCACAGTGGTCACTCCAGTGGACAGTTATTCTCCAGCTGTTCTCTTGTATATTCATGGATTTTGTTGTTTTAGTTCCATATTTGCCAACACAGATATGCGAACGCTTGTGCATCATCCCATACACTTTAATTCATACCATTAATGTAACTTTACTGTTCTTGATAAACCTGATCTGCAGTAACGTGTTTTAGTGTAAAACAATTGTTAATTGTTAAACTGTAATTAACAGGTTTTTTTTTTTTTTAACAAAAAGTTTTTTTTTTGTATATTATCTCCATGAAGTGATTATTAACTAGTATTAGAATATGTAAAAATATGAGAAAACACCAGATTAGCAGCATTAAAAATGTTTTATTTCATTGTTTTTGTATCACTTTCTGATATTGGGTTTTAACCCTTTCATGCACAATGGTCACTACAGTGAACAGCTATTCTACAGCTGTTCTCTTGTATATTCATGGGTTTTGTTGTTTTTTTTTTTGTTTTTTTGCACATATCTTTATTAAAGATTTAAGACACTACATATCTTTTCTGACATGCATTGGTAACATTACGTAGATCTCTCCTGAGCATAAACCCCGAGAATCACAAGCCCTTCCCACAGTTTTCACACAACTGATCAGTAAATACATGTTTCTGTGGGTCAAAAATTAAACGTGTGGTGTCCAGCTGAGCGGACATTTTTGCAGCTTCATTAAAAATAGGTTCATAAGATTTTTTTTTTAAATTTATTTTTAAATAATTTTTTATTTTATTTTTATTTATTTTTCAGAAGAAAATTTTCAATCACATTGTTTTTTTCATGCCTAAAGAGGAATAAAAACACTCAGGAAAATTTTTTTTATTAAGGTTCTCATAATTCGTGCATGAAAGGGTTAAATACATGTTTCTTTGTTTCAAAAGTTAAATGCATCGTGTAGCTGAGTGGACATTTTTGTAACTCCATGAAAAAAAAAAAAAAAAAAAAATTCGATCCCATTGTTTTTTTCATGCCTAAGGAGGAGTAAAAACACTCAAGAAAAAAATCTTGACAAAGGTTCTCATAATTCACACATGAAAGGGTTAATAATGAAAAACTTTAAATAAAACATACATATAAAAAGTCTGAGGATGAAGCCGACTCTTTGTACCTGAAACTTGTGGATGGGCAGAGCGTCGAAGAACTCCTGAGCCACGAACACGCTGAACCCTGAAGCGACAGAAACCATTAAACCAGCCTCCGTCCTCCAGGTGTTTGGTCTCAGGTGGACTCTGTGTCTGCGCGGTCGTACCTGCGGGGACGTCGTCCAGTCGTCGGTACCAGGACACCGGCAGACCGTCACGGGTCCGTCCGCGATGGTAGACCGGATCCTCGTCTCCGTCCGCCTCCTCGCCGCTGCTTCCTGTCAGGGCGTCGGCCTGGAGACGAGCGAGAACCGGACTCACCTCAACCAGGTGGAGAGAGACGGAGGCTCCACCCACAACCGACGACAGCTGACGGAACACCTGAAGACGAAAACAGCAAACACAAGTAGAACTACAGAACAGAACTGACATAAACATACAGTGCTGAGGAAATTATAGCTATTTCTTGTCTGATTTAAACATATTCTTACACTAGCTGATGTTGGAGTCATGAACCTGTCACATCAAACTTAATCCTATAATTTATCTAAACTTAATCAATGATCTAGTACGAGTAAAACCTTTAAGGCTCCCTAAAAATATTCACATTTTCTGATTGTTTCTGGTAAATTCTGCATACCCGGACTTAACCAAATATCAAAACTTTTTAAGACCCTGCGGTAACCCTGTATATTATAAATCTGTACAACTTCCTGCTTTACTTCCTGCTAACTGGCCAATCAGATCATTGGGTTCGTACTCGGAGGACATCGGCCGCCAAAGATCCTTTTCCAGGTCCGAGTTCGACGAGTTGTAGCTGTTTGGGTCGTCCTGCTCCCATCCACTCACTGATGATCCAGATACCAACCAACTGCAGAAAATCAACAAATGACAACAAAACCAGAGAATCAACTACAATTTGACTGTTTTTCACTTTATTGACATAAACCAGCATCTGTAGTTCTCTTCATTTGTAAAGGAAGGATTTTAACATTTCATCTTCCTTAATTTTTTAATTTAATCTTATAATTTATTCTTTTATTTAGGTTTTTATCTATTCATCTGTATTTTTATTTATTTATCTATTTTTATTTTATTTTTTTCATTTTGACATTTCGGTGTCTTTTAATTTATTCTTGTATTTTACTCTGTTATTTTGGGTTTTTTTTATTTTTCTGTGCAGCACTTTGGTCCATTATGGTTGTTTTAAAGTGCTTTACAAATAAAGTTGGACCAGTTTGGATTGGATTAATTTCCAGGTTTTCTCTTTGTTTTCATTAGATGATTATGTTCTAGTATAGGGGTGTCAAACATATGGTCCGTGGGCCAAAACTGGCCCGCCAAAGCTCCAATCCAGCCCATGGGATGAATATGTGACATGTAAAAATTACACTTAAGATATTAACAATCAAAGGTGTCAAAATCATTTTAGTTCAAGGGCCACATACAGACCAATGTGATCTCATGTAAAATAACAGCATAACAACCTATAAATAATGACAATTCCAAGTTTTCATCTTGGACCAGACCACATCTGTACGGTGTGGTCTGCTGGAGCAGCAGCATCACGGATAGGGAGAGGAAGAAGCTGGACAAGATCATCAGGAAATCCAGCTCAGTCCTGGGCTGTTCTCTGGACTCGGTTCGGGAGGTGGGGGACAGGAGGGTCCTGGCCAAACTCAGGTCAATGCTGGACCATGAGTCCCACCCCCTGCAGGAGACTCTGTCAGCTCTGGAGAGCAGCTTCAGTGACAGACTGATCCACCCTCGCTGTGTGAAAGAGAGGTTTCGCAGATCTTTCCTTCCTGCTGCTGTTAGACTCTACAATGAACACTTTTAACCTGGTGCAAGAATCCCATTTGCAATATACAAAACGGACACTTATATTTATCTGTATCCATATTGTACATATTTTTAATGCATGCACATCTTTATTTATTTTTTAAAACCTTCTGTGTGAACTTTTTCTGCACTGTCCTATAATGAGTGTTGCAACACTGGAATTTCCCCATTGTGGGACAAATAAAGGATTTCTTATCTTATCTTATCTGATTAATGTGAAAAAAGTACAATTACATTATGAAAATATTCGCATTTACAAACTATCCCTTCACAATAAAATGTGAATAACCTGAACAAATATGAACAACCTGAAACATCTTCAGAAAAATAAGTGCAATTTTACCAATATTCTACCTGTTACTAAATGTTTTGTGTATTTGTGAATCCACTGTGATCTGTAAGTTGAGTTAATAATAAGCTGAGACATTATATTGTTGACATTGCACTTATTTTTTTTTAAGAAATGTCAAGTTATTAAAATTTTTATAAAGTAATTTCCTTTTTTCGCACTAAGACACAAATATTTTTAGTATTATTTATCGGTTATTATGCTGTTATTTTACTTGAGATCCCATTGGTCTGTATGCGGAACCTGAACTAAAATAAGATTGACACCCCTGATATAAACAAACACCTGAAGGAGTAGAAGAGACAGTTGTTCATATAAAGTATCCATCTGGTGATTTTTTTGTACTATTTCTTTATTAATATTTTACATCAAAAGGTGGAATATATGTCATAAAATACTAATATTCTTGATTATGTAAGCACCTATGTGTGCTGATCACATGACCAACCTCTCCAAACATCTGGCTGATCTCCGGTGATGTGATGAAGTCTCCGTCAGCTCCCAGCATGCTGTTCTTCACGTAGTAACCCTGAAAGAGGCGACAGTCAGTCTGAGAGGCAGCGACCGGCAGCAGGTTGAGTCCATTCAGCTCTCACCGCTCACCGTCACAGGATTGGTCAGGACCTCCCTCATGTACTCCGCTACCGTGATCGGACCCGTCGCCTTGATTTTGGAGGTCAGGTGACGTAGCATGGAGGGACGGGGCTTCTGCTCGTCGGGCGATGAGCTGCTGCAGAAGAGGCGGAGCTGAGCGGGTCTCCATCGCACTGATGATGAACACGAAATGGTAAAGAACATATTCTGATCAGTTAAAGGTAGATCACAGCCAGACATTCTCCAGAGGTTCCTTATAAATTAAATGTACGCTAATGTGAAGTTAATGCTGTGGAGTTTATTATCAGATACACCAGCGCAGAATGGCCAAATATTAAACCTAGATTTGTTTTTAATCCAATTTAATTTTTTTTGTCTACATGAATTCCGATAAAAGTTCAGAAGTAAAAATAGTTGTCAGTGTGTCTTATCTCTTAAAAAATTTAGTCTAACGTGACATAAATCTGTACTCAAGTCAAGTGTGACAAAAAAAAAAAACAGGACGAAAATTGGTGTAATCAAAACCTGGGATTATATAATGATATGTAACTATTACTTATATTATAATTATAGTATACAAAATTCAAGTTCATGTCGCTATCATCCTGCCTTAAATATACAGTGGCAAGAAAAAGTATGTGAACCCTTTGAAATATTAAAATTTACTGCATGAATTAGTCATAAAATATGATCTGATCTGCATCTAACCAACCAGTATAGACAAACAGAATGGGATGAACCTAAAACCACACAAACAATTGGAATATTTCATGTCTTTACTGAGCACAGCTATAAAACACTCACAGTTCTGCTGGAAAACACGATAATTCAAGAGTGTTTTTCTTAAAATACCTGTCCCTAATAAAGAATACATGTGTACAGCGCAACAGAAACTCATCTGGTAGACATTTATATTCATGTCCTATTATTCAGTTGTTATGAAATTATATAAAGTGCAACTCAAACTTGTTAGAGTCAAAAAATACAAGTGAAACTTTGCACACTTTTAGAAACCGTTGAAAGTGACACCACTATAAGGTGAGTGGTGATCATGCATCATTTTTTTTTTATACTAAGGCATCATTTTATAATTTTATGTCTTATGTGTCACACCACAGGACACTATGTCACAAAAACAGACAATTAAATTACGCTTTTAGTTTATCTGACTATGTCATAGATGCTGAAGTCTCCTCATCCACAATGAAATGGAAAACTAATAAATAATGACTCCAGATTTATTGGGGAAAAAAAAATAAATAAATAAATAAAAAAAATAAATAAATAAAAATAAAAATAAAAATAAATAAATAAATAAATAAATATATTCCCCAAATAATGACTTGAATGTCAAGATTTGGACTCAGTATCTCAGAATAATGACTGATTTTCAATATTTTGAACAAATATCTCAATATTCTTCAGGGAAGAAGTCAGAAGTTTATTTTACAGGAATTACATGTTAAGTACATGAATACTAAGTGATATTATTCAGTGAGTGAGACTATTTTTGCAAAAACAGTTTATACAAATGTCCAACAAATGAAGTTCCTGCACTTTTAAAATGTTTACCTTTTATGCATGTTAGTTTTTTTTTAAATCAATAAAACTTTAATGACACATAAAACCCATTAAACCTGTTATAACCAAGTTTCCAGGATCAATCCATCTAAACTCTAATCAGTGATCAATGAGCTGCTTTTCTCACCTGCTGCTGAAGGGCTGACAGGACGAATGAAGGATCTGCTGATTAAATATGATGTTTTAACGCCGACAAACGCTCCCATCCTGCCTGGTTGTGATTAAATAAAACTAAAAACACTAAAGTTTGTTTGTTTGGTTTAAACAGAACCATGAGGACAGACAGCCGGTTAGCATTAGCAACATTAGCTACGTTTTTGAAAACATAAAACACCGACTGCGCTGTGGGCTGAGAACAACAGAGCTAAAGATACAAACCGATAACGATTTATACTTTATGACAGTTCATAATCGTTTGTCAATTGAGGCGAATAAAACTAACAAAGTCCTTGAATAGCAGCAGATGTACCAAGGCTACTGAACGGAAGTTAGCTATAATAAAACAACCTACATCCGGTCAACCTTTCACAATAATATCTATTTTTTTTCTTTTGTAGTAAAATATATCATGCAGAAAGCGAAAAAAATATTTTAAAAAAGACACAATAGATTAATTAAAAAAATATGTATTTTTTTATACATTTGTAGGAAAAATTAAACGGTCTTTACATGGCTGAAAGTTGGTCATACGAGATTAAACAAAACTTAATTTATGCCGAGGAAACGTGGAAATAGAAGGTGTGAAATAACAAGGAAAGAATGAAGAACTTAACATAGTTTTATGAAGTTAAAAACGTTTGAAACAGAAACAAGGAAAATAATAAATAGTTGTATTTTCTGTTTAAATAACATGAATACCTCCTGATCGACAGATGGCGCTGCTGTCTTCTGGAAGGGGAAAGTGTACGTCACTTCCTGTATGTCCACAGAGCTGCTAGCAAAGATGACAACATTAAGACCTTTTACCTGCGATGATCTGTTTAAATTCAACAATATGTAAGAATATTCTTTGCAGTTTTATGTTTCTTTGTCTGTTGATATTATTAAACAGACATGTGATATTTGGGTGACGTAAAATTTCCACAAATCCCGTGTTTTGTGTGAGTAGCCCATTAGCCTTATGCTAACCGTGTGATGGTTAAAGCTGCTTTTGCTCCGTACACCGATATGTGTTCACTATTATAACAATTTAAGGATTTATTTTCATTATTATAATACGCCCTAGTGTCAACATTCATTTTATCGTTTTTAAAATGGTCTCTTTGCTTTGAATACACCGGCGCATATGTAGCATAATGCCATGTGTTCATGTTTTTGTTATTAGATCAGCAGATTTATGAACAGTTGAGTTTTGGTGAAGTTATCAAACAGTTTTAGCCTAATTGTGATTTATGATATTTTTTTCAGGTTCAGTTGTGCCGAATGTATTAGAAACTATCATTAAATGTAAATTTGATCAGTGTTTTTTTCCCCCCAACTTATTTTATTGAGTTTTTTCAGTCACAGGTTACATGTATACAACACACCTTTGTATGTAAAAGGATATGAATATGGTCAGTGTTTAGTGACATTTCTTTGAAGTTTTACTTGAAGTAGATCATTGATTACATTTAGCCCTTTCATGCATAGTGGTCACTGCAGTGGACAGCTATTCTACAGCTGTTCTCTTGTATATTCATGGATTTTGTTGTTTTAGTTGCATATCAGCCAAGACAGTGGACACTTATGCAGTATCACAAATACCATTACTGTAACTTTGCTGTTCTTGATAAACCTGATTTGCAGTAAGATGTTTGAGTGTGAATTTATTGCTCATTGACATTAGACTGTTATTAACAGTTTTGTTAAACAAAAAGGTTTTTTTGCACATTATCTCCATGAAGTCAGTAATAAGTTGTTTTAGAGTATGCTAAAATGGGAGAAAACATTAGATTAGCTGCATTAGAAATGTTTTTATTTCATATTTTTCACACAGAATATCACTTTCTGTTATCGCGTTTTAAATACAAGTTTCTTTGCTTCAAAAATTAAGCACATGGTGTCCAGTTGAGTGGACATTTTTGTAACTATAAAAAAATGTGTTCATTAAAAAAATTTCAATCACACTGTTTTTTTCATGCGTAAAGACGAATTAAAACACTCAAGAAAAAAAAAATCTTGACTAAGGTTCTCATAATTCATGCATCAAAGGGTTAGATCAGTTTTACAGTGAGGTTTGGTGAGACATGTTCATGACACCAACATCAATCTGTGTAAGAATATGTTTAAACTGGATAAGAAATGGCATTCATTTCCTCAGTTTTAATCTAACTTTTCTGTTTTTCTGTCCCACAGTAACTTGGATCCTTTGACAGAGACTGTATCCTTTATTAGAAGAAAAATGCTGCAAATTATTTAAGTATTTTTTAATTTTATGCTACTTACAGCAATATTTATTTAACTTTTTTGGACTGTTTTTATCCTCCTTGTCCTTTAACTTCCCATGTGTTCTCTTATAGTTTATGTTAGAGCTGCAACCGATTAATCGACTTGAATTGATTGAAGGGAGATATTCTGTTGCAGTTTTCCTGAATTGAAGCTTCTTTGTGCGTCACAATAAGCGTCCGTGTGAAACACAACAGTGGAACCAATGTTTAACAACAGAGAAATGAAGGAAACAAAGCTTTCATTCAGGAGAATTTGAGTCGATTAATCGGTTGCAGCTCTAGTTTATGTAGTATTTTATAAATGTTGTTGTCATAGATATGTTAGTTCTGTGTAATAGTAGTCTGTGATGGTCTTTAACCTTTGACCTCAGTATGGGATCCCCTTTTACCTGCAGTACCTGGCTCACTGGCCAGAGTATTTCATTGTGGCTGAGGCTCCTGGAGGTGAACTGATGGGCTACAGTGAGTTTATTAATTAATCATACACACTTAAAAAAAAAAAAAACACTTCAGGAAGTAGGAAGCACATTAAAGAACTCTAATAAAAATGCTTTATGTAATTAGAATCTTGTTAGTGAATGCAGTAAGCTTCAGATCTATAGTTTGATTTTAACCCTTTCTGGTCACTACAGTGGACAGCTATTCTACAGCTGTTTTCTTGTATATTCATGGATTTTGTTGTTCTTTTCGTTGTTTTTTTTTTTTTTACACATATGTTTATCAGAGTTTTAAGACACTACATATCTTTTCTGACATGAATTGGTAACATTATGTAGATCTCTCCTGAGCATAAACCCCCAGAATCACAAGCGTTACCCATAGTTTTCACACTATTTATCAGTAAATACATGTTTCTGTGCTTTAAAAATTAAACGCATGGTGTCCAGCTGAGTGGACATTTTTGCAACTTCATGAAAAATAGGTTCATAAGATTTTTTTTTTTCTGTATTTTTTTTTTTATGTATTTTTTAATTTTTAAAAAATTATTTTTATTTTATTCTTATTTTTTAAATTTATTTTTCAGAAGAAAGTTTTCAGTCACATTATTTTTTTCAAGCCTAAAGAGGAATAAAAACACTCAGGAAAAAATTTTGATTAAGGTTCTCATAATTCGTGCATGAAAGGGTTAAACATGTTTTTGGTGTATTTCTTTCAGTCATGGGGAAGGCAGAAGGATCAGTGGCGAGGGAGGAGTGGCACGGTCATGTGACAGCTCTGTCCGTCGCCCCTGAGTTCAGAAGACTGGGCCTCGCAGCCAAACTGATGGAGATGTTGGAGGAAATCTCCGAGAGGTTCGTACATCCTGCAAACCACTGATGACATGCTTTCCTAAATGTATGTCTGACAATTAGCTGAATGTGAGTTGAGATCTTCAAAATGTAGACAGTCATCGTTCTTCAGTTTATTGTACTAATGCGATATTGTATATTACTTGGGTGGTAATCATTAGTTTGTAGTGAGCTTTTCTTTCCATTTACAATTACCATCAAATCTCACTTTAACATCCATACATATCTATATATCTATATATATGTATATATACACTGAACAAAAATATAAACGCACCACTTTTGTTTTTGCTCCCATTTTTCATGAGCTGAACTCAAAGATCTAAAACTTTTTCTGTGAACACACAAGGTTTATTTCTCTCAAATATTGTTCACAAATCTGTCTAAATTTGTGTTAGTGAACACTTCTTCTTTGCTGAGATAATCCATCCACCTCACAGGTGTGGCATATCAAGATGCTGATTAGACAGCAGGATTTTTGCACAGGTGTGCCTTAGGCTGGCCACAATAAAAGGCCACTCCAAAATGTGCAGTTTTATCACACAGCACAATACCACAGATGTCACAAGTTTTGAGGGAATATGCACTGGTCATGCTGACTTCAGGAATCTCCACCAGAGCTTTTGCCTGTGAACTGAATGTTCATTTCTCTACCATAAGCCATCTCCAAAGCTGTTTCAGAGAATTCATGAAGAAGACTGTGTGAGGAAAATGGTGGTCACACCAAATACTGACTGGTTTTCTGACCCCCCTGGACCACCCAATACAGTAAAAGTGCACATTTTAGAGTGGCCTTTTATTGTGGCCAGCCTAAGTCACACCTGTGCAATAATCCTGCTGTCTAATCAGCATCTTGATCTGCCACACCTGTGAGGTGGATGGATTATCTCAGCAAAGGACAAAGGAGAAGTGCTCACTAACACAGATTTAGACAAATTTATGAACAATATTTGAGAGAAATAGGCCTTTTGTGTTCGTAGAAAAAGTTTTAGATCTTTGAGTTCAGCTCATGAAAAATGGGAGCAAAAACAAAAGTGGTGCGTTCATATTTTTGTTGAGTGTAGACAGTTTTTTATTGTCAGTCATTTGTTTCTTTTGTTATCTTGTTGTTCAGGTGGATGTGTTTTTTGACTCATCTGCACAGTTTAATGTATTTTTGATTTTTGCTATTAATTTTTTATTGTGTACAAATGAGTAAAAAATACACATTTCTGTAGGAAAAAAATGATCTCAAAGGTTTATTTTACTGGAACTTTGTTTGAAGGCCTGGATTATTTTGTGTAATACTTGTTTATACAAAAGACCATATGCAAGAGTTAAAGGAAAAACGCTGCTAAATGAATTTTCATTGTTGCTGTGACAGTGACAATAAAGGTCTATTCTATTTTATTGCTGAGTGCTTGTGGAGTTAGAGTCTCTAAAAGCTTTGGAATTAACACCAGATGACATTTTGAATAACTCGATGAGTGAGATGTGAGTTTGGAAAAAGAATCTGAGTTTTGGGAGGACTTGGGGTGGCAAAACCTTTGTATATATTTTTAAAAATTTGGTTACGTTTCTGAAAAAACAAACAGTAAAACGACTACGCATTAACGTGGTTGGTAATATTGTGATTTTTTTTTTTTTTTTTCCCTATATCCGACTAAAACTATATTCACATTTTCAATTTAAAAAAATCACACCATGATATATTTTTAAGGGAAGCCCAAATGTTTTCCAGACTCAGAAAAACTATGAAACAACCTGTTCAACAGTCAGCATGTTTTTTTTACCCTGTCGTAGTGAAGATGCTTGATGCTGTTTCCTCGTTGTCCTGCAGGAAAGGCGGATTCTTCGTGGATCTGTTTGTACGAGTGTCCAATCAGGTGGCTGTAAACATGTACAAACGTCTGGGCTACAGCGTCTACAGGACGGTCATAGAGTATTACTCAGCGAGTAACGGAGAACCGGATGAGGACGCTTATGGTAAGAAGAGGGCAGAGGTGTTTCTACTAGAACAGCCTATAGCTTCAGTTTTAATATTGTGATGTTTTCCACAAAAGAACAGATTGTGTTTTTACGTCTTAAACTCAGAGGATGACAAACACTTGAGATATTTTTAAAAGGAATCGAAGATTATTTATTTTTTATCTTTAAAATTTTTTTCTTTGTGTATTTTATTACGGTAGTTTTATTCTACCCTACTTACCATCTGTATTCTCTTTAGATTTTATTCTTTATCCTCTATGCTAAAACAGAGACCTGGGTAACTACATTTCATTTTCATGTAACATTGATCGAATACCAATAAAGCTGAGTCTGAGAACTTCTCTTAAAATCTGGATTTTATGGCCTTAGTTTTTACATTTAATAAATATATAATTAAAAGATATGTAACAATTTTTTTTTTTATTCTGGGTATTTATTATATTCACTTTTTTTTTTATGATGGTAAGGAACTGTAGGTTTTTTTTTCCTGCATTTTTTTATTCATTTTATTCTATGGACCTTTTTTCTGTTTATTTTGTTGAATTTCGATATACCAAATCTAAATCTCAGTTCATCTCAAATTTACGGAGGATTTCTGATTTTAATTCATCATTTTCTGGCTGCATGAACAAAACATATTCTTTACTAAAACTACAACATGTACAACTGGAGAAACACATTCAGAGTTAAAATATTAGAAGACACAAATGTATTGTATTTAGAATTTTTGTCGAGCAAGAAAAGTCTCCAGAGGAATAAGATGAATTTAGTGATTTAGGCATTTTTCATAATGTTTATAGAACAAAAAACCTGGATTAATCACACTAATTCGATTTATTCCTTTTTATACTTATTTTATTAACTTTTTTTCATATTTTACTGGCTTTGACCTATTTTCAACATTGTAGTTTTAATGTGAAGCACTCAGAGCTCCATGTTTGGGTAAAAGGTGTTTTATAAATGACAGTCGTTTCTCCGTCTTTTGTTTTCAGACATGAGGAAAGCTTTGTCCAGAGACACAGAGAAGAAGTCCATCATCCCTCTGCCTCATCCTGTCAGACCCGAAGACATCGAATAACAGCAGACTGTGACTCTCTGACAAACTGTACATATTTATTATTCGACTGCTTCGATTCGGTCAGAGAGTCACAGGTCACCTCCTCTGTGTTAAATACGAAATCAAACCACGGGACAGTGAGTTTGTGAAGTGATGTATTACAAAGAAAACATGCTCACATTAAACTCTGCTCATCCGCTGCTTCTGTACAAATAGAAAATGCCTCCAGGATGAACAATAAACACCAAATCCACACTCATCTGTGTAAAACGTCTAGTCTTTGTCCTCATCTTCGCTCCTGCTCTTCTTCTCCTCCTCCTCATCGTCACTTTCGCTGCTGCTTTCGCTGCTGCTGCTGCTGGAGGTGGTGCTGCTGCTGTCGGCGTCGTCTCGGTCGTCGAACTCCTGTTCCGTGTTCCTGTTCGATTCGTTCTCCGGTTCTTCAGTCGATGTTGTCGTCGTCGACTCTTCAGCCTCCGGGGATTTTTCCGGAGCCTTGTCGGAGCTGCCGTCGTCGTCATGTTCCGCCTGCTGTCTCTTCCACATCTTGGCCATGGCGAGGAGTTTGAGGTTGGGCTGGTTGGCCGAGTCTTCGGGGAAGATGTAGTCGTAGTATTCCTCCCAGCCTGCGTCCGACTGGACATGAGAGGGAAAAAATGATAGAAGTAAAAGGAAGTTCACACACGTTTTAACACATTTAAAAACCTGAACTCTTCAAGTGTGTAATATACATCAGCTTTCCTAACCTGGTTACTCTGTTATTTACATTATTAGGACTAAACAGATGTAACTTTATCATTAGGGAAGTAAAGTAATGCGTTATGTTGTATAAATGTGAGATAGGGGTGGGATTTAATAAGTTGTCTTCTTCCCACTCCTTTTTGAACAATACATACTGAATTTATTTCATTATTACTAGTGTACATGGCAATTGCGATATTGTCTTGATCACCTTCATTTATTAATTATTTGCTTTGCTACTGGTTCCTTGTACACATAATTAGTACATTTTTCTTTGACTTGAAATGAATGAATGTGTGTAATGTCAATTATATAGTCGTCAACACCCTGAAAAGTTGACACAATCTCATATATTGTCATGAAATATTTGTGGAAAAATCTTTTTTGCATTTAACGAAAAAAATAAACTAAATTCTAGTCAGTTTCAACATGTCATGTCCTGGATGTGTTTCATTATCTGCTAGAACATCCAGATCTGACCTCAATGGAACTGAGCATGTGCAGAAGGAAGTATAGTGGTTTAGAGAATGGTTACTTGGCACAGTTCAATGACTTGAAAGGGATTCTTCATGTAATATAAACTATACGGACAAAAGTATTGGGACACATCATGTCTACAGCTGTAAGATGTCCTGTTCACGCTGATTTGAGATAAAAACATAACTTTTTCCTAAAGTTTAATGTGACATTTTTCTTCCTCAGTGAGATGTGAAGAAAGTAGATGGTTAATTGTGGTAGAAAATCATTATTCACAGTCAAAGCACAAAAAACATTTTAGAAATTTAGAGGTAGAACATTTAAAATCATTGTCATGGATTAAAAAAAAACAAACAAAACTGAATCAATGTTAAGAGAAATTACATGAAAACCATTTCTGAGGCATTTTAGAGGCAAAGATAATTTAAACCAATCTAACCAATGTAATGATATTTATCCCAATAATAATAATAATAATAATATTCTGACATTAGTCCTTATTGTTTTGTATCCTAGACCCCTATTAGAAAAGAAACACCTAAATTCAACGTGTCCACATACTTTTGTCCATATAGTATATTACAAATGCATGGGGTGTCCAAAAACTTTTGTCCACCACCACTGTAATTCATAAAAGTGGATCAAATCATAATATCTGTGTAATTGTACAACTGCAATAGGCTGAATGTTAAGGTCCACATGTAGAAGGATTTAAGGTGATTTAATGTAAAACCAAAAAAAAAGAAAAACAGCCACGGTGGTGTCTGGTTTGGTCTGAATTATGAAAAAAAAAGCTGTTTCCATCCACAGTGTGCGTTCTGTAGACGCTGTGTGTCCTCACCCCGTCTTCGGCCGTCAGCTTCCTCCTCTTCTTCACCTTCTCCGGCAGCAGCTTCCGGACTCGTTCCCTGGCGGCGTCGGAGCCGAACTCCCTCTCGAAGTCCCTCCAGGACTCCAGGAGCATCAGGCGCTCCTCCTTCTCCTCGCAGCTCCTCATGCCCTTGTTGGCCTCCTCGAAGATCTGCCGGCATTTCTGCAGACGCTCGGGGCCGTCGACCGACAGCTCGAACTTGGCGTAGCTGATCCAGACCTGCGGAGGAGAGAGACGCCGTTATGACGCTGATATTTAACCCTAAAACAATGCAGTTCTACCCCAACCTCAGAGTAATTATCACAACCCAGGTGCGTCATTTTTAATTTTACCTTGTACATATACTGCCTGTATCCACCCTTATGTGCTGTATATATTTATTTGATCTGTAATACAGAGTTAGCTTCTTGTATATTTTAGTAGAATTTGTTTATTTTATACTTTATCTTGTAGTTTTTGCATGTTGCTGATATTTTTCAGTATTTTGTGTGATATTTTTATTGTCTTTTTGCACTTTAAGTATTTACTGCTGAATAGAACAGAGCTGCTAAACAGATTTTCATTGGTCCTGTAACAGTGACAATTAAGATCCAATCTATTCTATTCTATTCTATTCTATTCTATTCTATTCTATTCTATTCTATTCTATTCTATTCTATTCTATTCTATTCTCTAAATCATTACAGTTCTGGAATTAATCTTCTGGATCTTCAGAGGTTTATTTTCTTATGTTTTAGTGGATTCTATGGTAGTTTTTATTCTATTCTATTTAACTTGTATCTATTTTATTTATTATTTTATCCTGTTTCATACCGCATACACTGATACCTGTAACTGCGTTTTGTTCTGATCATGGCTAATGATCGAATGACAAAGCTGAATCTGAGTCTGGATCAGATCCAAACCGATGGAAGTCACAATCTCCGCTCAATAGACACTATGAGACTATTTATTGCAAAGATAAAGACTGAATTAGGTTTTCGGCTCCTGATACCTGGACCAAGGTTCAGTCTGAGTTCCATCTGTAAACACTGATTCCTTTGACTTATTTTTAAAGAGAGAGAGAAATATCTGGAATTCAGGCTCTTGATCTGGAAATGTTTGGATTGATTGTATTAATGGGACCAACCTGATTAACTCTTTCAGTGCCATGGGCCGATTAAATCGGCTTTACGAATACAACCTGTAAAGTGCCACGGGCCGATCAGATCGGCTTTGGAGAACACGCCATATTTGTGTACAAACAAACCATCCACCCCCATTTCTTTCTCACATTTCGATGGCGTTCTTTCTGTGTCCCCCTTTTGAGACCAGACGGGAATTTGAGGTCACGCGACCGAATAAATTATGCAAATTACGATCAATAATGAATCGGCTGCGTCCGGTGCGTTTTGAATCTAAGTAGCAATCGGTCGGATGTTACCGAGCGGTTTTTGACCAAGGAAGAGCTTGCGTTTCGTTTTCTGCTTGGGAAATTTTATGAATGAATTTATGAATCATATGCAAATTAGATGGCCATTTTGTAGTAATATCGTAAACACAGCGATCTGTCAAAACAGTCCCATCTGCTAGAAAATGAGTTCTGATGACGATTCAGACTTCGATTATAAAAACGACGCGAAATACTGAAAAACGGCCAAATTCTGTGGCACTTTTAAGGCTTATTAGCCCCTTAACTGTCTGGCACCGAAAGAGTTAAACAAAGGTTAATAATGATAAAAAAAAAAAAAAAAAAAGCCTTTTTCAGATCTAATGGCTGCATTTGGTCCTTTTTAAAATTTTTTATCTCACTGGCATCGTCTTCAAACATCATCTCCAAAACTACAGGTCGGATTACTTTCAAATTTTATATGCATCTTAGGACAATGTCCACAAAGTTTTTTTTTTTTCCACAGTTTTGAGAAATTTAGATTTTTGAAATATTTAAAATGTTCCTTTCCTTACAATGGTCCGTATTTTAATGGTTTATAACATGTAAATGGTTACAGATAATAATATATTTCCTATTGATCACTGATAGAAGTCATACATGGACTTGGATTGAATTAGCTGAGTTCTCCTCCAGTCAAAGTCCCGCCCACTTCTACTGTTAGATTGATCTGCATCAGGACCACAGGACTAGAACATCCAACAGAACCTGACAACTTCAGAAATTCAACTTGGTATTGATTCTTGATAGAACATGACGCTGAGATACAGGGGCACTGAAACTATTTTTAAGCTTTCTGGATGTTTCGAATGCTTGTCCAAAATTGTCTTCACAGGCATGTTGCTAAAATGTCCCGAAATGATGCTAAATTACATATTGTTGAAAAGTGTTCAATGTTCTTGTGGAAAGACTTCCAGACAAATACGCACTTCAAAAAACTTTAAAGAAAATACTAGGACAGGGTGTAAAACTCATTAGTTCAGGAGCCACATTCAGACCAATATGAACAGAAGTACAGGTCTTAGATTGTTATAGAGCGGTGTTTTGGATTTTTTTTCTTCTTCTTATACCTGTTTGCTTTATGAGACATTTTCATTGCGTGAACATCCTCGTCGGTTCCTGTTTCTTTATCATATTAGTAACGACTCTCACCTTGACGTGCTGCGTTCGCTGAAGCAGTCGTTTGTAAAGGTTTCTGGTGTTTTCAAACTCCTCCTGCTCGATCTCGAAGTCGATGTATGACTTCCACAGAACCTGAACATAACAGAACAAAACGATTAACACAGAGACACTTTGGATCCAGTTTTACACCATGAACTTCCATTAATGTTAACTGTGGCTAAAGAAAAAAAAAAAACACAGGTGACATAATGTAACAGGTTTTTGACCAGAAAACATGACGAGCCTGTAAAATAAAACATTTGTACATGTTATGAAATAAATATTAATCATACACAGTACAGGGGCTGCAACTAATGCTTATATTTTTCATTAATCTATAGATTTTTTTTCATGATTTTTACTCCTATATTTTGCTGATTCTTTAAAGACCTAAAAGTGTCTTCCTGAACGTTCATCTGCCAAAACTAGAGCTACAAAGTTTAATCTCTTAGCTGAAGGCTACTGAATTAATCAGTGACTATCATGATACAATTGATGATGGATGTGACTAATTTTTAAGAACTAAAAAGTCAAAATTCTCCAGCTCCAGCTTCTTAAATATAAATATTTCTGGTTTGCCTCTACCTCTGTGATGGTACACTGAATTCTTTTGGGATTTTGAGGATGACAAATACATTTTAGGAAACAGTTATCAACAGTTTCTCACAATGAATTAAGAAAATAATTGATATATTAACCCATTAAGACCAAAGATACTTTTATGGCAGTTCCCAAATAAATATTTCTCTAGATTAAACTTTTTTTAAGTGATTCATCACCATTTATTACAATATTAT
Source organism: Sphaeramia orbicularis (assembly GCF_902148855.1). Lineage (NCBI taxonomy): Eukaryota > Metazoa > Chordata > Actinopteri > Kurtiformes > Apogonidae > Sphaeramia > Sphaeramia orbicularis. The sequence goes on along the minus strand of NC_043979.1, from coordinate 44,900,448 downwards.
CCTCTATATTTTGCATTTTTTCAGCGAAAATTATGTATTTTCCTGTATTTAATTTACTGATCATGTAGATGTTTATAAAATCTCAGAGTAAAATTTAGGATTATTAAATGAAAAACACAGAAAACTGAAGAAAAAGTGACTTTTTCAGCAAATATTTCAGTAACTGAATGTAAAAACAAGTGTGTCCATCCACTGTCATTGATCCAGCTCCATGGGTTTTACTGGTGAATCAATGCTGTAGAAGATGACGGTGTTTCCACGGTAACTACGGAGCCTCTGAACGTCCAAATGGGTCATATCTGATGACCATGAAAAGATGAAGAACTGTATTTTACACCAATTATTTACATGTATTGATAGGATTAGTGCAGAGGTGTCCAAACCCAGTCCTCCAGGGCCGGTACCCTGCATGTTTTAGATATTTCCCTCTTCCATCCACACCTGGATCAATTATGATCAGCTCATCATCCAGCTCTGCAGAAGCCTGATAACGATGTAATGGCTTCCAGCTGTGATGGAAGAGGGAAATATCTAAAACATGCAGGATACAGGGCTGTACAGTGCGACAATTTTCATCGCATTTGCTACTAAAAATCATTTTGTGCAAAGAGAAATATGCATCCACTAGCACAAGTGTGAAGGAATTGCGCTGGTATCATGTCTAAAATAGTGGGAAAACTAGGCTATATTACTGTCTCTTGTCCTATTTGTCAGTCATTGGAACAATGCTTCATGGGAGTTGTAGTTCTACAAGTGTACTGTCCTTCTCAATCCGAATACAAAATAACTACTTTTCCGGGTAAACGTGCCCGCCCTTACTGATGTGTGCTGGGAACTTTATACATTTTTGTCGAGTAAAATCTATTTTGAATTATGGGACTGATAATAGTTGTCTCTTGTCAATAAGCCATATCTAATTCAGACCAGCACAGATTGTTCACTGATGCATATTAAAAACACACTACTGTTCATTTTTCATGTTTAAAAATGTTTAAATTCATCCTGTTGTGTTCAGGTGGAGGAAAAATAAAGGTTAAAGAATAAGTTTAATTATTGTTCAACACTGTTAGAATTTCTGATCAGCATGAAATTAATTTAGCCACTAAACATGTTAACTAACTGTCCGACTGAGTGTGCTACTAAATTTTTCTTTGTGCTACAACATTTTTTAACTTCCTAGCACCAGCGCTACCACCTAAAAAAGTAAGCATACAGCCCTGAGGATACCAGCCTTTGAGGACTGGATTTGGACACCCCTGGATTAGTGGATCAACAGGTATTAAACAGTTTAGATCAGTAGATGGTTTTGGTCGCCGGAGGCTGTTTGGGTCTTTATGGCAGGGATTAAAGCAAAAATTTTTCATCTGACTGAAAATTTTCTTCTGGTCAAAATCATTGGCCACTATTAAAAATGATGCAATACAATACTACTATAGCGTACAAGTTTATATAGTCAAATTTGGCAATACTGTAAAACACACTGAATGGGAGAGTGCACAGGTGTAGAAGATTAGTAACATGGATAGAAAAAATGTCATGAGTGGTATTGGTGGGGGGTCTGGGGGTCCTCCCCCAGAAAATTTTTAAAGCTTCAGGTCAATTTTAGTGCTCTCTGGTTAATTTTAAAGGGTATTCGAAGCTTCGAAGCAAGTGAAAATAACTAGAAGAAAACCTTACTGCAAAAAATGAGTGAAAAACTTTTTATTTAACAATTTAGGAACTCCTAAAACATAACTCCAACAGCACATGAATTTTGGGGAAAATGTACCAAGGGTGTTACTCATTCATTCAATGTTATCTTCGTACTGTACCACACAGATAGAAATAAGATGCTAAATGGGTCAAAATAAAGCACTTATGCAGTCGGACACGTAACTGCGTAAGGCTGCGGCGCACACAGCCACACGCACGGGAAGGGCACATACACACAAACACACACACACACACTAGTCATATACCGGCAAGAGGAGATAAGCTATGAACCCAAACATGAAGGTCCATGTAGATCAGTTCTGTCTTCTTCCCTTTTCGCTGTGGTTCTTTCATAATGAAAGCTACTTGTTAGCACTAAACTAAAGTTAGGCTGGAGGCTGAACTTCGGTAAAGCTGAACTTGTCCATGTGTTTCTGAGGCACAGAATGAGCAGCGTTTCCTTCCAAAGATAAATAGTCATCAATCTGTCCTCCCGACATAAAAATAAAGAAGTCATCTTATTATCATCACTGTTAAACCTATCAGCCCCCTGTGCGTGCCTGTGTTAAACACCTGCAGACCCAGGACAGGATCGCGGTGCCGACTGGACTCCGGGAAACACGTGGGGAAGTTACTTCAATATGACTTTTTCCCCCCTCAATTTTTCCATTTGACGGAAATCCGTCGTGGTGACGGAGAACTTTAATCCCTGCTTTATGGGTTAATGAACAATGTGGCACCCATAACAAAAATATACCATAAATGACCAAAACATCTAGATTTTCACCTTTTCTTCCACTTTAAAAGTCATGTTAGCTCATGTTTGAATCATCACAGCATTGTAGACATTCTGAATTTTGTTCTTTAGTTTCACTCACACCTAAATGACCGAAGTGCATTTCTCTCCATGTGCATCCGAATATCAGGATGTGTAAACGTTCGTACCTCAGGCATGTCCAGGCGTGGCTGTCCGATGGCCAGTTCGAAGATGGCTCGTGCTCGGTCCATGTCGCCCAGGATCGTCTCCAGCTCTGCGAACTTGATCCAGGTGGTGCAGTTTTCGGGGCTGAACTCCAGGTATTTCTCGTAGAGCTTCCTGCAGCGGTCGAACTCTCGCAGCTGCAGCTCCAGCTCGATGTAGCCCTTCAGGAGCTTGTTCTTCGGACATTTACCGATGCCGGTGCCCTGGGGAGACACATAGAAGTCAGTCATCTCTGTTTTTATTTTTTTTGTGTAATGTCATCAACAAGCCCCTTATTTCAGAGGAAACACAGACCATCTTATTATTGTAAGGGTGTCAAAGTCATTTTAGCTCCGGTTCCACATTCAGCCCAATATGAGCTCAAGTGGAACGGACCAGTAATAATAAAAAATACATTTAATAAATAAAAATAATAATAAGCTATAAACAATTTAAATATTTTTCTGTTTTAGTGGGAAAACACCCCAAAACATTAAATTAAGAAAATATAAACATTTACAAACTACCCTTTAACAAAAAAGATATGAACCTGAAAAAACTAAATAATTGCAATTTTAACAATATTATGTCTCAAATGATCATTTATACATGTGCATTACACACATTGTTTCACAAACATTTAGCAACAGGCACCATATTATTAAAATTGCACTTAGTTTTCTTTAGAGATTTCAGATTGTGCATATTTGTTCAAGTTATTCACATTTTACTGATGAAAGACAGTTAGTAAATGTATATATTTTCACATTAAACCAAGACGGAAATTTGGAGATGTCATTATTTATAGGTTATATTATAGTATTTTACCAAGATCATATTGGTCCGTATGTGGAACCTGAACTAAAAATGAGTTTGACACCTTTTATTGTTAATAAAAAAGCTTTGTTTTTTTTGTTTCTTCCATAACTTCTTACGACCTGTTTTATTTCTCAGGACTAAGTAAGATTACTTTGTCTTTTTTTTTTTTTTTTTTAATTTTGTATCAGTATCTTTATTACTTGCATCTACACAGCAATGTACAATTTCCATGTGGCAAATAAAAATTAACTTTCTTTTCACAATAAAGCGTTGTATTACTGACAGACATGAATAAACTCCTATAAACTGAGGCGCTTCACTTTGATGTTAATAAGAGTTGCTCGTTTATGAAACTCAGTGTTTGAAGCTAATATGCCGTAAAGGTTCTGCTTTCAGCTTCTAAGAGCTGTTATTCTTTTTTAAATTATTGTTCTTTAAATAAGCTTAACATTTTGGACTTTTAGTTCAACAAAAAACAAGCACTTTAATGTCATCAGCTGGATCTTTCTTAACCCTTTCATACATGAATTACAAAAAAAGTGGATTTTTTTCAGATTGATTTGATTACACAAAATAAGGCCAAAGTGGAAATGCACCCTGAAATCTTTGTAAGAAGACATTTAACCTCCTGAGACCCAGGAAAGTACAAGTTTTGGCTTTTTTAATTAAATAATTGCCTATATTGGAAACATGATGCAACAGTTTTTTCAGATTTAAAAAAAAAAAATTTAAAAATATGGAATGTCCTTTGTGGAAGATTACCTTGTCTTGTTGCATATTCAAAATAAAATAAACCAAAAAAATAAATTTAAACAATTTCTTCCGTGTAATTTTTACATTTCACTAATTCGTCCTGCAGGCCAGATTGGACCATTTGGTGGGCTGGTTTTGGTCCACGGGCCATGTGTTTGACAGCCCTGCCTTTTTGTAAACCTGTCAGCGTTAATGTGACCAAACTCCAAATACAGAGCAGTTAAAAACCAACTGACATCCCTGATTTTGCCTCTTCTCATACATTTTCTTCTGGACTCTAATGGACCTGAAATGAGGAGACTTCAATGTCTGGTCGGAACGTCGCTGCTGAGTCTCACCATGATCTTTCTGGCTGCTTGGAGGTTCTTCTGTCGAATCTCAAACTGGGCGAAAAGTAGCCAAATCTTCGCAAACGTGAACTGAAAGAAGCGGAAAACATGACACATGATGGTTACAACCAGCTGACAGACTCCTCTAGAAGAAAAAAAAAATAACATCACGATATAGAAATCCGAACCTTTTTGTGTGGGATGAGCTCCAGACAGGCCTGGTAGACCTGACGAGTCCTCTCTGGGTCCTGTCACACAAAAAGATGAGACGTACTCAGCATTAGTTTATTAGATCAGTATCGATCAGCAGTAAGTGACACATACAGATGGAATACAGTTACTGTTTTGTTGTCAGATGAGGCCAACACATGTTTTTTTATGTTCATTTAATTACCTGGAGAACCCTGGTATTAATCAGTATGATGTTACCCAAATAAAGAAACATCACACAAGTCATGAGATTATAATTAGAAACACTGAGTCTGTTTAAAACTACAATTATTATCTGATTTCTGAAGTTATGAGAATATTGTAGTGATCATGTAAGAATAGAATATATCTGTATTGTCATTGTACACTGTACAACGAGATTAAAAAGTGTGATCCTCAAAATTCTATAAAGCATGGCAGCCTTTTCTAAAATTCACAGAAACTTATAAAATGAGCAATGTATCATGACTTTAACACCAAATCACTACTCATCACCTGGATAACCGTAGGTATGATACATATTTTAATTCTGTCTTTTTTTTTTTTTTTTTTTTTTTAATATGTGTATAATTGCTATCTATTCAATTTTATTTTATGTATTTATTTTTGCTTTCATAATTTTGATGTCTTCTGGTAAATATATTTACATGTTTATGTTTATATTTAAGTTGAGGGTGGGAACTTGTGTTCAAAAACAGTAAAAATGTAAAGATTGTATGATGCATCCGTGTAATGCTGTTAAAAAATCCATAAATAAAATTATTAAAAAAAAAAAACAAAACAAAAGTGTGATCCTAAACGGTACATTCATCTGACATAAAAACATTGCAAAAACAAACACAAACCACAAAATAAATAGGATAAGAAGTAAACAGCATATTAGACAGTCTGAGTTTGGGGCTTTAATTAATTTATTTGTTATATTAATTATTTGTAAGTGGTGCCAGCCAGCTCTCTCTCCTGGCATTTAAGATGTTAAGTCGGTTGGTCGTTTTAATTCAGTCTTTTGTATACGGTTGGGTTTTTATTTTTGGTTATTTAGTTTTTTATTTGTTTTACCTCAAACCCACACAAAGGATGCCAGTCTAATTAAACAAACACCCTGCACATTAAATGACAAACACAAGAATCACACATTTAAATCGATTTCAAATGCAAAACCACATATTGTAACACTTAATGCAACAACACACAACCCCCCCAAAGTCCAAACTCAAAAAAATCCACCAACCAAGGTAAAAGTCAAACTCAAAATTTCCACTCCGGGTTTTGTATCAGTCTCTCAGAGGAAAAAAAAAACAAACAAACAAAAATAAACCCAAAAAAGTTAAGTTCATTTTCAACTCAAAATTCCACTCTGGGTTTTCAACAGTCTCTCAGAATGAAGAAAAAAATAATTAAGTTCATCACAAAACAATAAAAAAAAGAAAAACAAGCGCACAGTTCAATTTTAGAACTTAACCAAGTTGTCACAATATGCTTTACCAGATAACATCAGTAATCTGATTATGATAAATCAGATTAACACACCTGGGTTTCTCGCCAGTTCTCTGATGTGCTTGTGTACGTGTACAGGTGAATCTGATTTATTTTGTTCTTTTACATATAGGCATGTGCCAAAAAAATAACCAAACAAAATTATAAAAAAAAAAATTATAGAAAATGGTATTAAAACATGAGTAGAAGACAATAATAGGAAGTTTGAATCTACCGTCACTACATCCGATAATGGACTAAAACATCTGAACCAGAGTTTTCAATTATCGTATTTCTGAAGTGCATGAAAAACGCGTCAGATCTGATTATTACAATTATCTGATTACTAAGAGTTATCAGAATTTTATGGTCATGTAAACAGGCTCATTGTGATATGATCTTTTTTTTCCCATTCTTTGTTTATTTGGAAAAAGCATGTCATACAAAAATGGTGATATGATCTATTTGACAGATCTCCTTCCTCTAAATCACCGAGCCTGTTTATCCGGTTATTGGGTAAAATCCAATAACTGGGCATAATCAGATAATTGTCAGATCTGATGCGTTTGCATGCACATGTAGTGATGGTAGACTCAAACTTCCTGTTATTGTCGTTCACTTACGTTTAAACTTGCATTTTCTATGATTTTAGTTGTTTTTATACATGTGCAGACGTAAAAAAAAACAAAAAAAAATCAATAAATCAGATGAACCTGTATACATGCAGGAAGACATCGGAGTATTGGGGAGAAATCCAGGTGTGTTAATCTGATTTGTCGTAATCAGAGTACTGCTGTTATCTGATACAACAGATCAGATTATACTGTTTACATGATCGCTAATAATCTGAAAACTCCAGAAATCAGATAATGATGGGAGTATTAGCGTGGATGTAAACAGGCTCATTGATAAGCAGCACCTGAAGCCGTTTCTGTTCAATTCAGATGATGGTTTCAGACTGAAGCGTGAGGTGAAGCGGCTGATGGTGAACTCACTTTGACCTCCAGCTCCTCGTACAGGGCGTAGTTGATCCACAGGTAGATGTATCGTCTCCAGTGTCTCTTCTCCTGGATCGGGGGGATGTTGGCGATCGCCCTCTCGTAAACTTCCCTGACAGTGTCGGGCTCAGCGTCGCTCTCAAGCAGACGCAGGTAATCGAACCACGCGTCGTAGTTGTGTGGGTTCGCCTGAGGGTCGACGTGAAAGGGGGTTGTTTCAGAACACATTTAAGACTTTGGCATCTGAAATATTTATAAAGCATCCCCACAATTTTACAGACAAAATTTCTAAACTTCCGGTGAGCCGATAATATAATACATGAACAGAAGTGGGTGAATGAAAATTAAATCACAGCCTTTTTCATTCTCCAGATGTTGGTTAGTTTAAGATTCACTTAAAATACTGAAAAATTACACCGGTCTACAATTGTTTTTTATTAATTATCAAAGATCAAATGTGCTAAATCTTACATACTTTGATAACACTGCACAAGTAATTATCTACAATTCTTTCAATTATCATATTGATAATATTTATCTGGTACATATTGCTGTTGAAATATATATATATATATATATATATATATATATATATATATATATATATATACACTCTTTCACCAGCTACTTTAACCCTTTCATGCATGAATTGTGAGAACCTTAGTCAAGATTTTTTTCTTCAGTGTTTTTATTCCTCCTTAGGCATGAAAAAAACAATGCGATAAGAGTTTTTTTTTTTCCTATGGAGTTACAAAAATATCCATGCATTTAATTTTTGAAGTAAAGAAACATAAAACTAAATATCAGAAAGTTATATGAAAACAATGAAATGAAAACAATGCTGCTAATCTGATGTCTTCTCACATTTTAACATATTCTAATGCCAGTAATTACTCACTTCATGGAGATAATATGCAAAAAAAAACCCTTCTTGTCTAACAAATAACAATTGATTTACACTCAAACATGTTAGTGCAGATCAGGTTTATCAAGAACAGCAAAGTTACAGTAATGGTCTGAATGTCAGTGCATGGGATGGTGCGTAAGTGTTCACTGTGTTGGCTGATATGGAACTAAAACATCAAAACCCATTAAAATACAAGAGAACAGCTGGAGAAGAACTGTCCACTGGAGTGACCTATGCATGAAAGGGTTAATTATATTTGCACAGAAAAACTATAACACACAATAATTCCCCCTCAGATTAATAAAGTATTTTGATGAGATAAATTAGAAAACAAATGACCAAATGGGCTCTATGCACAGCCCCACTACTTCCTGAACTTCAGGTGGTTCCTTTATTTCCTGTCTTTCCTTATTGGACACACTGATTAATCCAGGTGTACCTAATTAATCAGTAGTCACAACAAGTAGCAGGCACACCTGGATTAATCAGTGTGTCCAATAAGGAAAGACAGGAAATAAAGGACCCACCTGAAGTTCAGGAAGTAGTGGGGCTGTGCATAGAGCCCATTGCTGGTTAGCTGATGTTTTCAACGTATATGATAAAGTGTTATAAGGCATATATTAATTATATGCAAATTCTCTGATTAATTCTTACTCTTTCAGATTCTTTATTAGTGACTCAAACTCAGTAAAGTTTCAATATTTTTATTCTGGAGGTGTTTTACTTGCAGACCAGGACTGTTACAATATAGACAATTGTGCAAAAAATGTCATATTTTTAGTCAAATAATGACAACAGGCCATTACAGCATTCCAATTCTCTATAAACAAAAGCAAACCTTGAGGTCTATAAATTTTAAAATTCTCTCTTCAGTGTCTTTAAACTCTCTACATTTTGCAGATTTAGACAAATTTTGTTTTCTGAATTCACTGTAGAAAAAAAAAAGGCAGAAGAAAAGCAACTGTCCATTACATCATATAAGCACCAAAACTCCAACACTGAGCTGCAGCAATCTGAAAATTTTACCTTTAAAAAGCAGTACTTATTATACTTATATAGCAATTTTCTGATTTTCTTTCAATTAATTAATCAATATCTCCTCATAAATACCTTGACTTCCTCCTCGTACTGGAACCTCCTCTTGCTGACGATGACGTCCTCGATGCCCCTCCGATCTCCGAACTTCTTCTCGAACACAGTGTAGTTCTTGAACAGCTCCTGAGCCTGGTGTTTCGGGATCCGGTCCAGTGCGTATTTATAGATCACACGGACCCGTTCGAACTGGAACGGAAGGAAAGTGAAGTCAAATAACTGACCAAACCTCTGATCTCTACTCGTATGGAATGGAGGATTGTGTCCAAACCTCTTTCTGTGTCTCCTCGAACCGGGCAAATGCCACGTAGAGGTTTTCATCCACGTATTCTTCTCCAAAGAACTCCACAGCCCGTTCGTACACCTTCCTGCTGTGGGCGACGTAGCCGTGTTTCTCTTCAAAACGAGCGTATTTGATCCAGTTTTTCACTTCGGGATGGACGATTACAAGTGCAATGGAGTCAAGGATTCAGAGGAAACCAGCAGCTGCAGCAGCAGATTATATCGACATTTTACAGATTCTTAAATGTGAAGAAGTGATGGTTATTTTTTTAATTATTTAATGCAGATCAATCTATGATGAAACTTACGATTAGCTGCAGCTCTGATACTAAGAATATTTTATATATTACATAAATGTTAATACTTAAAATACTTAATATCATGTGCAGTTTTTAGTGATACTTCTACTGCATTTCCTATTTTAATTAATTTATTTTGCATTAGATTTTTCTTAATATGATCATTATTCTATAGGCACTGGGGGTATAATTATCACTGATTTATTCTTATGGTTTATTTCCACAGTTTTTATTCTTAGTTTTTTATCCGACTGCATTTTTTTTTTTTTTTGCCTCACTGCATTTTCTTCTTATTTAATGTTTTTTTCTTATGGTTTTTACTCCCTTACTCTTTTACTTCTACTGATTTTAGTCTTACTTTTCTTTTTAGTGGATTTCATTTTTACTAAATGTTTTTCTTCTCATTCACTGTTCTTATGTTGTAATTTGGGCAAAATCTGGCACAAAAATGGCCTTCACATTTAATACGCGATCGTATCTGATCGTGTATAAATCCTCATATCATTTCATGCCTCGACTGTTTTGTCAGATATTATTACGATTTATAAACGTCAGTGATAAAAGGATATATTTTTCATAAATGGTGCGGGCTTTGTCCACCTCCTTGTAGCGCAGTTCAAAGTTGATGTACGAGTGCCAGGCCTGTTCATCGGGTTCCCATTCCATCCAGCGCTCGAACACCTGCCTGCAGCCGGCCACGTTCCCCAGCATCTCTTCCATGTACGTGTATTTGTACCTGCCACACAACAACAAATCAAATGTAAATTCAACCTTAATTCTGTTTCATTAATTGAATTATTTCTTATGTTTCTACTTTTATTGAGAAGGATGTTTTGAAAATGCAACCAATTACAATCAAAAACAGTTATTCTGACATGTTTAACTGTAAACTATGCCATCGATGTCCTCTCACATGATGTTAAAATTAAAAAAAGGACAAAAACTAACGAATGTGGAGGAATAAACTGGGAAAAGTGATATCTTGTGAGTCTGAAATGCAGTATAAGCTGTTCATATCCACGCTGTATGTATGTGCAGGTCATTAAACACACCAGAACTGGTTGACTCGAGGCAGGATGGTGATGGCTCTGTCCCAAATGTTACGGGCATGGTTCACCTGTCGGCTCTTCATCTCCATCTCGGCATATTTCAGCCACAGTGTGATGTTGCGGTGGTCGACGTCCAGCGCACGCTCGTAAATGGAGCGAGCCCTGAAAACAAAGAAGATGGTATAAACACATGAACCGAGTCACTAGGGATATGAATAAAAGCACTAATATTTAAAGAGGGCATAAAATGTGTTCCAAAAATTGCAGTAGTAAACACACACTGCTTACCTCTGGATCTCCTTCAGACTTTCTTCCCATTGTGCGTATTTAATCCAGTTACTGATGACGGTACGATTCTTTCTAATGTTGTCCTCAAATCCCTGTAATCAAACAGATAACGGTTAAGAACAAGTCAGAAACTGAAAAAGTTCATTTACTTAAGTCAAGACATTAACCGTGACCAAAATCAAGACTGAATCCATACAAGAAACCCATTTTCAACTGAAAAGGAGGATTATAGGATCGTCAAACCATACATTTACTACACTAGCCAAAAATCAAAACATCCATTACTGGTGTTGTAAATGTGTGACTGTGGTACTCACCTTTCTCTTCTTGAGTTTATAATCATTCAGCTCCTCTTCATCTGTGATCTTCTGCTTTGGTGGCGGAGGCAGAAGTTCCAACTCTCTCTCTTTGGCTTCTCTCAGCAGCTGCTCAGCTGTGATCTGAACCTCTGCAGGAGCTTTATTTTTCACCTGAAATCCAACAGAAAGTGGTTTCAGTTGATGCTGCTCCACTTAAAAAGATAATGAGTAGTTGTTCTCTATTGAATCCACTGAACATCTGACTTTCAGGGAAGATGAAAGTGGTCTTTTAAATTTTGCAGAAGCAGGAAAAGGCTGATTACTATATATTAAGGATATGATTTTATGACCGTTTTGAGGCCAAGGTTTGCAAAATGAGAGAGGGAAAAAAAGAAAACTGTTCATTTATTTATCCATATATAACAGAGTTGTAATACTTTTTACTCTGACAGCTATCAACTACACAAAACAGGTTCACAATCAATTGTGTCTCTGAATTTAGGAAAGGCAGCAATAACATCAAATTAAGCAACTAACTTATGGATCTGGAACTGTGCATGAAAACACCTGCAATAACCTACAGCAACTTCAGATCATTAGTTTGAGTAATGTTTGTTGCTTTAATAGACACAGTTTTGTAGAACAGGGATTTACAATAGTGTGTTAAGCATTGTGTCTGTATATGGCCTCTTTACGACATTTCCACGCATTCTTTATTAACTCTGAAGAGGTAAAACTGTCACGAGAAAGAGAAAATCAATGCGCACAACGTGAAAATATAACACAAAACAGTCAGTTAGCATTCCTGTATTTCCTACTGATACTGTTTACGTCTCTCGGTGATAATTTAATACTAACCGCAACATCTAAGCAGTAGTTCCACCTGCCTCATTGTTTCATCTTCTCATTATTGCTCTTATTTTGACATAAATAACATAAACACGTGGCTCCGTGTTAAACTTTCTGCTGTAAGTTAGCATTAGCTTAGCCACAGTTAGCTCCTCTTCTACTCTTTTCTTCCTGTTTTCTTACCTTCGCCACCTTCGGAATCCGCTGTTTGCCTGCCGCTGTGGACGCCATTTTATCGGTGGGTTTTGTCAACAAATCGCGGCACCGAAGTAAATGTAAAAATTAAAAAGTAAAAGTCACACCGGACAAAAATACGTCTTGGTTTCAACCAGCGCCAGCCGCCATGACAGTACCCACAATACTTTGCGTACTCCCATACATCCCCACGGCGTTTGTTGCTATGGTTACTTCAATTCGCCACTAGCAGTGCTAGCTCCTAAATTTTGTGACTTTCCCTGAAAACCGGCATTTCGACGGACTTTTATGGAGTAAAACTTTCAGACTTCAGGACCGCATAAATTGTATGAATTTAGCAAACGTTATAAATTGTAAAAGAAAAATACTTCAGTAGTTTCTGGTGTTGGCTTAGTCACAAAAAGTGGAGATATTAGCTTAATTAAACCTAGTTTTTATCTTCTGTCAGGTAAATAGAGGTTTTATTCATTTGTTGGCCTTAAATGCACAATTCAACGGCCTGGTCAAAACACAATAAATTAGTTGACTAAAGCAACTGATTCATTATCTATAGGTAAGTAGTTTTAAAGTTTTACTAATTTCACTAATTTACTAGTAATAAATGTTATCTGTACTAAATATCCTGTCACATTGTGTGCTTTGACTGACTCATTTATATCTTATTGGTAGTTTGGATGAATAAATTTGTTGATTATACTTGTCAATGACTTGTTTGAAGTTTGTATGAGTGTCTGTTTAAGCACAGACTGTATATAATTAGTGGTAATTTAAAAAAGTGTGTTTCTATGTAGGTATGTATGTTTGTACATGTAAATAAATGTGTATGTGCAGGCAGGTGTATGTATGTAGACAGGTATGCGTGTTTGTGTATATTTATATGTGTGAGTGTATATACGGATATTTTATTTTTATTCACTATTGTGAACATGGGTAATTGTATGTATATTTTTTGTGAGCAGGTGATAAATGGGTGCGGAAATATGTATGCAGTTATTAAGTGTAGATGAGTATATTTGTGTGTTTTGTAATACTTTGTAAAATCTCCTTCAGTTAAATAAAAGTCTATTTAAAAAATAGAACTGTAATGTTATCTTATGGTCTCTGAAGTGCCATTTTGAAGCCAGGAATTTGTGATTTGGTTGCTATGTTGGCTTTTGCACCAAAAAGGACAATATTTGGATACAAAGAATCATGGATGAACTAATGATAAAGCCGTCAAGTTACTCATAAACTGGCTTCATTTTGTAGCAGAGGCCCTTGCCCATTGGTCTAAACCTTAACTGTGCTGCTGCCTGTCTGATCAGGACACTGTACAGGGTGGGAAAGCAAAATTTACAATATTTTGAGGCAGGGGTTGAAAGACAGTGTATGACCAATTAGTTTATTGAAAGTCATGAGAATTTATTTGCCACAAGAAAATTTACATAATAGAAAATGTTTTTATTCTATGTGTCCTCCTTCTTTCTCAATAGCTGCCTTCACACGTTTCCTGAAACTTGCGCAAGTGTTCCTCAAATATTGGGGTGACAACTTCTCCCATTCTTCTTTAATAGTATCTTCCAGACTTTCTGGTAATAGTTTTGCTCATAGTCATTCTCTTCTTTCCATTATAAACAGTCTTTATGGACACTCCAACTATTTCTGAAATCTCCTTTGGTGTGACGAGTGCATTCAGCAAATCACACACTCTTTGACGTTTGCGTTCCTGATTACTCATATGGGCAAAAGTTTGTGAAAAGGTATGGATAATAGTGTTAGGTATGATTATGACATCAATATATGTTTGGGTTCAAAACAATTGACGTAGTGCCTGCTGAGAAAAAACAACTAAATGTTCAGTGTAAATTTTGCTTCCCCACCCTGTACTAAGGGAGATTTCCTCCTTAAATACAGATTTTAATGTGAAAAGTTAAATTATTAAAGTGGAGTCAGGTCATTTGGGACAAATAGTCTAATATCTTTAAATCTTTAAATATTATTATTATTGTTTGGACACTGTTTTTTTCCAAGCTAGAATGGATTCACAATATATAATGTATAAAAGGAGGTGTATAAACTTTATTTTCCTATGTTGTTGGAATTTTGTGTTGGTATTCCAGTGGTTCTGAATCTACAAAAACCATTAAAACACTTTCTACATGTAAAATGACATAATATAACTACTACAGAGACAAAGGAAAAACCATACCTGAACATATCAGAGAAAATAAGACTTAAAGCAAACACTAAAATACATAAAATAAAATAAAAAAAAACACATTGTACAAAAAGATCAGCAGGTTTCAGTCTGAGTAGTACTAAATAAAGTGGAGTATAGTAGTTAGGCATGCTATAATGTCGGGTAATGAATGGTTTTGTGTTGTATTTTTGTGTGTTTGCTATTATCATTACCATTACACTGTTTCTGTTTCTGTTTTTGGTTCTGTGTCCCGACTCACTGTCCTGTCATAATATTCAGCCATAGTGAAAATGAGGACTTTAACTTCAGACAGCGGCCAAGAGGAAACTGTGAGCGTGAGGAGAAGTGAATCTTCAGACGCTGAGGGCATCAGTCGCCTCATCAGCCCATCAGCTGAGGCAGTGTTTGGGAAGATCAGCATCATTAATCTACTGTGAGTAAAAAGAGTCTAGAAAAGCTTAATTCAAGCAAAAATCTGCCAATGGAACAAGTGAAAATGATCTTGGTAAGATTTTTTAAAATAAGATTTTCAAGATCTATTGTCTAAAAATAAGTTCTTATATCTCACTGAAAAGTTACTCTTTAGGTCACTGGTTTCCAACCTTTTTTGGCTCGTGACCCCATTTTATTATCACAAATTTCTGGCGACCCCAGACATTCAAAACAGATAATTTTTTTTGGATAAAATTACGTTGTTTTTGATCATGTAATAGTTTGCTATCCTATGTTGCAAATAAATGTTAATTTTAGAGGAAATTTAGTCTATATAATGTATATTATTATGGACAGAGGCAGAAAAGCCAGGTGTAGATTACTGCACAAAGAGAGAATTTGATTTTCCTTGGTCAGGATATGTCCAGTCAGTCCAGCTTGGATTTACAAGGCTGACAATTAATACTGAACAAACAATAACTCAAACTATGAATTATGAAAGAGCTGCAGCATCTGAAACTGACCACAATGAACATTTGACAGATAAACAGAACCACAGTGCTGCAGTTTCAGCTGCACAATTTGTCATGTCTTTTATGGATTGAGATTGTCTCTGTCAACTCACCATATGTTTTTTATTGGTAAGCCTTTTTTTGTTTTTTATTAAAACCCCTTTAGCCCATCAACCCGCCCGTGGGCTGAAAAAATTATATTAATATTCATCTACTATAAAAATGTAATAAATCTGGACAATGAATGTTTTTTCAACTTTTGCTCAAAGTTTAGACCCTAATGTTAATAAAAGTACATCAAAAGTGTATTTTAGTGCAAACTTTAATGTTCAAACATGATTTTTAATCTTTGTGGGGTGAAATATACACTATTAAAAATCTCCGACACGAACAATTAATTTATGCATATCATCGTCAATCCAGCCGAAAAAAAAACAGACGAGGATAAAAAATTCCAATTTCTCTTTTAGTTTGTTACAGTTTACTCAGGCAGAGTAATAGATACAATATTTTAAACAATGGGAATAGATTCTGTGAGGTCTCTAATGTCCATAGACACCAAGAACATCCATATGAACCTTATTATTGTGAAGTAATTCTTCATTTACTTTGGGTATGTCTGTTTAGGCGTTTTTCCCCTGAAAATACGGTCAGGGTTTAACAGGTTAATTATTAGAAATTTCAGGCAACCCCATTTGAATTCCAGGTGACCCCATGTGTGGTCCCGACCCCCAGGTTGAAAAAAAAAAAATGCTTTAGGTGATTGTCTTATTTTAAGTGTGATGAGATATTTTGTCTAGAAATGAGAAAAATACACTTGGTAAGATTTAGATTTTTGCAGTGAGCGCTTTTAGTCATTCCATGTTTTCTTTTCTGTCCGTTTTAGTCACATGATACACACAGGAGTAAGTACTGGATTGCATAACCGTTGTTTTCGATGACTTTTGATGATCTGATCATTTTTTCTGCGACTGTATATGATGACTACATGTGTATAAAGTGACTTTCTGGTTCTCATCTCTCGTCTGATGGATCCTCAGAGAGAAGGCCAACCTGGCTGTGACTCTGGCCAATGAGAAGGATGACATTGTGGCTCACGCCTCATTCTTCGATCACCCTTATGGAGGCTTGGTGGATCAGGCTCAGTGGGAACCTTTCCTCCAGGAGCACTTCAGCGCTGAAAAATGCACAGTCAGTGTCAAATATCTGTTTGCAGTGGAGCATTATTATTTTTCACCAGGCCTTCAGACCAGACCACCAACAGAAACCTCACATGACTGAGAGACCTTCCCTCTACATATTTTCACCATAGATTTTATACACTACCATGCAGTACTATGAGTGTTTTTCAGTCATCACTTCACAGAAGGATCTACACAGCAAATTATTGGGTTCTTACCAAGATTAAAAAAACCCTTAGATTTAGAAGTGTTAGATAATTGATTTTGTTTTAAAAGTTAATTTCTTGTTTTAAGTGTTCATGTTCATACATCTGTAGACAATCTTAATTCAAAAAATCTTGTCAAGCGAAATTATCTTGCTGCATGGACAGATATTTCACTTGTTTTGAGTACCTTTTTTCCTCAGATTTAGTGTTTTTATCTTGTTTTTAGACACCCCTTTTTTGCAGTGTACTGTACATATTTAATTTGCTTTTCTGTTTGACTCCTGCTCTGGATTAAACTGTCCGACTTCACATCTCTTTTCAGCCCATGAACACACTCTTCCTCCATCTTTTTGTGGCTCAGCCAGGTTTCACCACAGCAAGTATCAAGGAGATCATGAAGTATGAAAACCTTGGTTTCATGTCAATAGATATGTGTATTTATTTCCATATATGAATCTGTTATTTAATAAGAATTCATCTAAATCATTGCTGTCAAACTCATTTTAGTTCAGGGGCCACATTCAACCCAATATGATCTCAAGTGGGTTGGATCAGTAAAATAATTACAGTGAATACAGTAAAATTACATTATGAAAATTTTTACATCAAAAAGTATGAATAATGTGAACAACAACAAACAACCTGAAATTTGTTAGACAAAATAAGTTCAATTTTAAAATATTATTCCTCAGTTTATCATTTACACATATACATTACAACCTACAGATCACAGTGGACCTACAAATACACAAAACGTTTAGTAACAGGCAGAATATTGGTAAAATTGCACTTACTTCTCTCCAGACATTTCATGTTCTTCATATTTGTTCAGGTTACTCATATTTTTTTGTGAATAAATAGTGTATAAATGTAAATATTTTCATCTAATTTTTACTTATCTACACACACAAAAGAAGAGAAAAGTTTGGAGTTGTGATTATTTTTAGGTTATTATGATGGTATTTTACTAGTTCGATCCACCTGAGATCATATTGGTCTGTTTGTGGAACCTGAGCTAAAGTGATGTTAGCGCCCTTTACTGTTAATATCTTCAGTGTAATTTTTCCATTTCACAAATTCATCCCACAGGCTGGATCAAACCTTTTGACAGGTGTGTTTTGGCCTGCGGGCCATATGTTTAACACCCCTGATCTAAATCACAAGCGTTGAGTTTTTGAGTCATTCTTTTAAAGTGCTGGATGGTATGAGTGAGGAATATGTATAAAGTCCTCTGTTGTATCTATATGTCCTGTCAAATATGGGTGTAGCCTTAATTTTTTAAAATGTTTCTAATTTATGAATGCTGGTACTTTACAACTTACCCAGGAACAACAATTGAAAAATAACTTTTTTGCTAATACTGGCACATTTACTGAAATGTTCATTAATGTGTACTGTCCCTGCTAAATAAACACATAAACAAATAAATAAATAAATATATGCTGACTGTGATGGATCTCTTTGCAGGGCTGTGTTTATTAACGTCCCAGAGCTTGAAAACATCTGCCTTGTTGGTCCAAGCGTCAGTGAATTAGGTGAGAAGCTGCTTCAACTTAAGCTTATCATTCAGTCAGAATTGTTTGTCTTATGACGAGGAGTTTCTTTCTGTTCAGAGCCGGAGCTGGAGGAGGTCTTTAGGCCGATGCAGCCCCAGACTGATCCCAAACCTCAGTGTTTAGCTCGGATCTGCCACAGACACGACCACTACCCAAAGGCCCTCGTTCGGCCGGCCCAGTAAGTCCACAAACAATCTACTAACACAGAAGCTACAGAAAGAAGGATATATAAATATCACTAAAGATAAGCAACATTATCTGCATACACAACAGGAATAGTCATAAGTTGAGATTTTTAAAACAAATAAAAATATCTAGTCACAGAAAACAGATGTCTGAAACCCACTGTGACCAGACATACAAGTACATTTATCAGGAGACAAAGGAAGGATTTAAGACATATTTTCTCCATATTCAGCAGGAAAAATACTTACATTTATGAAATACTAGTGCTACTGTAAGGTTTAAAACAATTCAGATACAGTAAAAACAAAAATTCTTGTCTAGATACACATATATAGATACATACAGTCGCGGAAAAATATATTAGACCACCCTTGTTTTCTTCAATTTCTTGTTCATTTTAATGCCTGGTCCAACTAAAAGTACATTTGTTTGGACAAATATAATGATAACAACACAAATAGCTCATAGTAGTTTAATTTCAGAGCTGATATCTATCCATTTTCCATTTTTTCTTGATAATAACCAAAATCACTTCAGTTCTTCCATCAATATCTATGGCATTGTACTGACAGAAACAGTGCTTTTAGACATTCCATGTTTTCTTTTCTGTCTGTTTTAGTCACATGATACACACAGGAGTTAGTACTGGATTGCATAACCATTGTTTTTGATGACTTTTGATGGTCTAATAATTTTTTTCACGACTGTATATTGTTTGGCAGAAAATAAAGAAATTTACTAAAAGTAAAAATAGACCTTATTTCTGGGAAATGATGAGTACTTGAGGAATATACAGTAGAGCTAACTTTAAAATATTGCAGCTAATACTGAGACAGACTGGATGAATAACAAACTAAATCAGTTTTTGTGTAATATTCCAGTATAACGACAGGTGTGTTCTCTATATTTTAAGAGTGAGATTACTCCTCAAATTAG
The DNA here is from genome assembly GCF_902148855.1 of Sphaeramia orbicularis. Classification (NCBI taxonomy): domain Eukaryota; kingdom Metazoa; phylum Chordata; class Actinopteri; order Kurtiformes; family Apogonidae; genus Sphaeramia; species Sphaeramia orbicularis. The sequence goes on along the minus strand of NC_043979.1, from coordinate 44,880,762 downwards.
CAATACCACATCTTTCATGCATTTTTGTTTCTTATAATGACCAAAAATTAATGAAATTTGAGTTTTCTCCCCATAATTTTTGTGTAATTTTCAGTGGCTTTTGTTTCTAGTTGGCCGTTTTTGTGGTGAGTAAAAATTGTGATGTAATTTACTTTACATACGATTCATATTCTGTACTTTATTTCGTCTATAAAAACACATGATCATTGTGGTGCGGAGAAAGTTTGACAATAAAATAGCAAATTTGGTCATGATCTGATCTTAACAGGTGAAGAGATGAAAAGGAGAAGATGCTTGAAGTAACAAATTCTGGCTCTGACGAAGCTGTTTTATTTCATCATTGTTGATCAAACCGATTCTGGGAATTTTTGTTTCACGCATTAATTTACTCAACATCAGTGATAAAAACTCTTACCTTTTATGGTGTTTGATTATCTAGGACAAATCCGTGAGAAAAAGGACTCATTTAGAGGAAGCTTTTACATTGTGATTTAAAAAAAGAAGACCTCAACGTCCATAGGAACAATGTTATAAAATCAATTCTTGGAGTGTTTTAACATATAGTTAGCCTCATGGCATAATTGCCTAAGTCCTATTTTTGCACAGTTTGTGATATCTGTGTATGACCTGAAATAAATATGACTTAGGCAATTTTGCTATCAGGCTACCAGTATTGTCTTTGTCGCCGTATACAGATTCCACTGATGCTGGTCTGTCTGGGTTTTACAGGGTTGAGGATCATGACGACATCATGCGTCTGTTCACAAAACAGCCTAAACTCCCGTCGGTCTTCAAGCAGCCGTACTTCCTGGTGCAGCTCATCGAGGATCAGACGGAGAACAATCACACTGCTGTTTGTCAGGTTTGTTCCACATTTCAGCCCACTTGACTTTTCCCCCAGTGAAACACACAGAATTCCGTTTTTTTAACCCATAAAGACCCAAAAACCCACCGGTGACACAAACCATCGACTGATTTAAACTGTTTAATACCTGTTGATCCACTAATCCTATCAATACATGTAAATAATTGGCGTAAAATACAGTTTGTCATCTTTTAGTGGTCATCAGGTATGACCCATTTGGACGTTCGGAGGCTCCGTAGTTACCATGGAAACACCATCATCTTCTACAACATTGATTCACCAGTAAAACCCATGGAGTTGGATCAATGACAGTGGATGGACACACTTGTTTTTATGTTCAGTTAATGATACCTTTTACTGAAATAGTCACTTTTTCCTCAGTCTTCTCTGTTTCTGATATAATAACCCTCAACTTTAATCTGAGCTTTAATGAAAATCGTTGCCGAAAGAGTCACTTTTTCTTCAGTTTTCAGTGTCTCACATAAAAACACTCAAATTTAATCTGAAATTTTATGAACGTCAGTAAATTAAATATAGGAAAATACCTGATTTTCACTGAAAAATGCAAAATACAAATGATAATATTAAATGATGAATAAATGGTGATAAGTCACTTAAAGGTTGAATAGAGTGAAAAAATTATTTGGGAACTGCCATAAAAGTAGTATTGGGTCTTTATGGGGATGTTTAGAGGCTCCGTAGTTACCATGGAAACACTGTCATCTTCTACAACACTGAGTTGCCAGTAAAACCCATGGAGTTGGATCAATGACAGTGGATGAACACACTGGGTTTGTGTTCAGTTAATGAGAGATTTTACTGAAATAGTCACTTTTTCTTCAGTCTTCTCTGTTTTGATATAATAACCCTCCACTTTACTCTGAGCTTTTATGAACATCTACATGATCAGTGAATTAAATATAGAAAAATCATCATTTTCACAAAGAAGCACAAAGTACAGTACATAATATTATAATAAATGATGATAAATCGCTGAAGAAAGGTTAAAATAAAGAGAAAATTCATTTGGGAACTGACTCAAAAGTAGCACTGGGTCTTTATGGGTTAAGCTCTAAAAAAATCATCCCATCCAGTTTATAACCCAAGAAATCTGAACTGGTACAAACTGCCGTCCCAGTAGATCATGGGTGTCAAACATACGGCCCGCAATCCAAAACTGGAACGCCAAAGGGAACTTTCTGGCCTGTGGGATGAATCTGTGGAATGCAAAATTACACTTAGACATTAACATTCAGTTTAATTCAGGTTCCACATTCAACTCAATCCAATCTCAAATGGGCCAGACCAGTAAAATACTATCATAATAACTTATAAATAATGACAACGCCAAATTCTTCTCTTTGTTTTAGCATAAAAAATAGTAAAATTACATAAGAATATTTACATTTATAAACACTCCTTTCGCAAAAAAATGTGGATAACCTGAACAAATATGAACAACATGAAATGTCTTAAGAGATGAAAGTGTAATTTTACCAATATTCTCCCTGTTACTGAATGTTTTGTGTATAACTGTGCAGAATATTGTTAAAATCGCACTTATTCTCTGAAGATATTTCATGTTCATATTTTTTTTAGGCCATTCACATTTTTTGTGAAAGGATCGCTTTCATGTAATTTAACTTTTTTACACTAAAACAAAGAGAAAATTTTGGCATTGTCGTTATTTACAGGTTATTATGATAGTATTTTACTGAGATCAGATTGGTCTGTATGTGGAACCTGAACTGAAATGACTTTGACACCTTTTATTGTAATATCTTCCGTGTAATTTTGGCTTTTCGCTCATTCATCCCACGAGTCAGATTTAGACCCTTTTGTGGGCCGGTTTTGGCCCACGGGCCGTATGTTTGACACCCCTGTCCTAAAGCTTTTCTGTTAAACTGAGAAAAAGGAATTTCCAGAAACAGTAAAAGGTCCTTCTGGGCTCCTGTAGCCTGTTGGCTGTTCGTGCACACCCTGTTTCTTACACATGTATGTACTGGGCTGATACAGTATGAGCATCAGACTTCAGGTTGTGGTTTGTTCATGACAGGTTTTGGCTCATATTTTCTGTGAGATCTACGATTTCTTCAGTGTAAACATGTCAGAGCAGCTGGATAGTGATGTTTTGACTGACCCGTCAAACCCAGCCGGGGTTGGTTCCCTCAGGAGACGGCAGACCCCCCTCCCCTTATCCCTCGACTCTTTGCCAGTCAGTGTGACATGTGTTCTGCAGCATATGGCAGATATGAGCTGAGCTTCAGCCAAGACATGCTCTCACTGAACATATTGTGTCCAGACATCTGAAGCATTTTGGCCTTTTTGTCTGAATATGTTGAGTGCTCGGAGAACAAACAGTTACACATTGTCCCAGAGGGTCGGCCTGTTCAGGACATGGGATTGTCGAAAATTAGTGATCTAAATCTAAAATATGGTTACTGTTAGAACCCATTATCATCTCCTGAAAGATCATTAGTTTGAGGGGCAGTGTTTCCACATTAACCCATAAAGACCCAGTGCTACTTCTGTGGCCATTCCCAAATTAATTTTTCTCTCATTTTATCCTTTCTTAAGTGATTTATCACCATTTATCATAATATTATCCTCTGTAGTTTGTATTTTTTCAGTGAAAATCAGGTATTTTCCTATGTTTAATTTTTTTCCCATTTTGTTTATTCAGAGAAGCAAATCATACAAAACTTCCCTTTCAGGTACAATTCAATGTCCATACCTCAAATGAGAACGAAAGAGTAATCATTGCCAATTCGAGTTTTTTAGTAGAATAAAGGACAAAGAAACACATTAAGGTGTGTATGTTTACACTAACCTCAACAGAAATGTATATCATGTAAATGTTTTCACATAACCGATATATTCAATTCACAGCAATTACAGGTTTTTACATAGTTTGTCCCTATGTTTAATTTACTGTCATGTAATCATCATGCTGTCAACTGAAGAAAAAGTGACTTTTTTACTAACATATTTCATTAACTGAACGTAAAAACAAGTGGCTTAAATGATTTATCACCATTTATTATTATATTACCCTCTGCATTTTGCAATTTTTCAGTAAAAATTATATATTTTCCTATGTTTAATTCACTGATCAAGCAGGTTTTGATTAAAGCTCAGATTAAAGTTGAGGGTTATTGCATCAGAAACAGAGAACACTGAGGAAAAAGTGACTACTTCAGTAAAATATATCATTAACTGAACATAAAAACAAGTGTGTCCATCCACTGTCATTGATCCAACTCCATTGGTTTTACTGGTGAATCAATGTTGTAGAAGACGACGGTGTTTCCGCGGTAACTGCAGAGCCTCTGAACGTCCAAATGGGTCATATCTGATGACCATGAAAAGACAACAAACTGTATTTTACAACAATTATTTACATGGATTGACAAGATTAATGGGTCTAAAGTTATTAAACATTTTACATCAGTAGATGCTTTTGTTCATCGGTGGATATTTGGGTCTTTCTGGTTTACGTTTACGGTGCTCACTGGCTGCCAGACAATCCCAACCTCAACCTTGATGACTGTGTTTTCTCTGCAGGTTGACGGCGTCATCGTTGGCTTCATCAGCGTTACTGCACATGTAGACGTCAAGCGGCTGCAGGACAACTTCGATCTGAGCGAGTTTAGCGATTTACAGCAACAGACGGAGGTGAAACACGATGAAGCTGCTACTCAGTCTGATAAAGCAGAAGAAAGTCAAACCTCCTCCTCAGAACATGTAACTAAACTGCACTGGTGTAAAACACTTGTTTATCTCATGTCATATCTCATGTCGGTTTATTAGAGGATCTGTTATCTGGGTACCAGAATTTCATTGCATTGCACATTTTCTAAATTATTAATCTTTGATTTAATGATCACATCTGATGAAACATGTTCTACAAACGCCCTATAACTCATAAAGACCCAAACATCCACCAGCGACCAAACCCATCTGCTGATCTAAACTGTTTAATACCTGTTGATCCACTAATTCTATCAATACATGTAAATAATTGGTGTAAAATACAGTTTGTCATTTTTTCATGGTCATCAGATGTGACCCATTTGGACATTCAGAGGCTCCGTAGTTACCGTGGAAACACCATCATCTTCTACAACATCGATTCACCAGTAAAGCCAATGGAGTTGGATCAATGACAGTGGATGGACACACTGGGTTTATGATCAATTAATGATAGATTATACACTGAAAAATTCACTTTTTCTTCAGTTTTCTGTTTTATTCTGAGCTTTTATGAACATCTACTGTACATGATCAATAAGTTAAATATAGGGAAACACATGATTTTCACTTAACCGATAAAGACCCAAACAACCACTGGCGACAAAAATCATCTACAAATATAAAATGTTTAATACTTGTTGATCCACTAATCCTATCAATACATGTAAATAATTGGTGTAAAATACAGATTGTCGTCTTTTCATGGTCATCAGATATGACCCATTTGGACGTTCAGAGGCTCTGTAGTTACCGTGGAAACACCATCATCTTCTACAACATCGATTCACCAGTAAAACCCATGGAGTTGGATCAATGACAGTGGATGGACACACTGGGTTTATGTTCAGTTAATGATGAATTTTGTTGAAAAAGTCACATTTCCTTAATTTTTCTCTCTTTCTGATATTATGACAATTAACTTGAATCTGAGCTTTCATGAACATCTACATGATCAGTAAATTAAATATGGGACAATACCTGATTTTTATTGAAGAAACACGACATTCAGAGGATAATATTATCATAAATGGTGATAAATTGCTTAAGAAAGAAACAGAAAGAAAAATTCATTTGGGAACTGCTGGAAAAGTAACACTGGGTCTTTATGGGTTAAAAATGCAAATTAAAGTGGATAATATTATAATAAATGGAGATAAATCACGTAAAAAAGGTTAAAAATAGATTTAAAAAATTCATTTGGGAACTGACATGAACATAGCTCTGGGCCTTTATGGGTTAAAAGGCACAAAGTTGAAGCCTTGAGTTTTGATGACAAGTGACAAAGTGATAAAACACACACGACTGAGAAAGTGAGAAACAGAATATAAAGCAGGACTTTACGCTGTATGGTCAGATATGAACGTTTGTCTTGTGTGGTGTATTTTCTGTCGACAGGAGGAGAAACAGTCGACTGAGGCAGCACAGCTTCCAAGTAATCAAAATGCCTTCTGCATCCAGTTCTTCACTTTTGACAAGAAGTATGAAATGAGGTAAAGGCAGGGGGATGGAATTTACTGACAGGATGTAGAGTGTTTTTAATTTCCTTTCTGTATTCGTCAGTATGTACCATTGAAGATTTTCTATTCTTGCAGATGATCTTAACACGAACTTTCAGCGCAGGCACAGATTAAACAGTATTTCAGTTTTTATTAAGCGTGAGGAAATTTTGATTACATTATGGACTGTTTTCAGCAGCAGATTAATCACTGATGGAGTTGTATTATGAGTGGAACAGGTTAGAGCTTGCAGTAAAGTATCTACGTGTCAGCCATGATAAGAGGTGGTGTTAAACTGATCTATAGCTGCAGCATTTTCAGTCAGTCAACCTTTAAAATGTTCAGCTCAAGACAGTGGTGACTCTACTTTTGTCGCTGATATCGTTTATATTGTTTCCATTAGTTTCCAATTGTGGACACTTCAAATTGTTGGACTTCAGGTGTTAAACGCCTCCAGATATTCAACCTAGAAACAATGATCAAAGTTGAAATAACACACAGTGAAACTGGCTAAGCTTGTTTAACAACAGTCTTATATAATTCCTAAACTTTTCATGCATTTCTCGTATATTTCATGTCATTTTTTTCTCTATCGTTTTCATTTTTAAATATAATCTACAAAATGAATATCAAAATTAGCAAACAACATGAACAAAAAGGACAAAAGATGAACAAAAATGATCAAAAAAAATGTCCAAAAATAAAGAAAACAATCAACAAAAATATAATAAAATCAAATAATCAGCAAAATGAACAAAAAAGACCAAGAACAATCAGCAAAATGAACAAAAAAGCCCCAAAATAATCAAGAAAATGAAGAAAAGTAAATAACCAACAAAAATGTCAAAAAATAAAGAAAACAATCAACAAAAATATGAAAAAGATGAAATTATCAGCAAAAGGAATAAAAACCACCAAAACTAATCAGCAAAAGGAATAAAAACCACCAAAACTAATCAGCAAAATGAACAAAAAAGATTAAAAATAATCAGCAAAATGAACAAAAAAAGCCCTAAAATGAAGAAAACAATCAACAAAAATATGAAAAAGATCAAATAATCCGCAAAAGGAATAAAAACCACCAAAAATAATCAGCAAAATGAACAAAAAAGCCCCAAGATAATGAGAAAATGAAGAAATGTACATAATCAACAAAAATGTCAAAAAATAAAGAAAACAATCAACAAAAATATCAATCAATCAATCAACCTTTATTTATAGAGCGCTTTTCATGCACAGATGCAACACAAAGTGCTTTACAGAATTAAAAACAATTACACAATAAAAACAGAAAAACAATTACAAAGAAAACCCCTCCCTCCCACCCTCCATACTAGACACGCACACACACACACACACACACACACACACGCCCACACACTTACACACGCACACACACGCACACGCACACAACAGGGAGACATGGCATGGCACTGAGGATCAAGGAAACGCCCCCTTTGGGGCCGTCCACACTGGGAGGAGCCGCAGGCCATGCCATCGGGGGGACCAGCACCCAGGCCCCCCGACTCCGACAGACAGGTGGACCCCCACATCGAAGGGAGGACCCCCAGCCAGCCGGGCCAAAGGGACCCAAGGACAGTACCCCCACTAGCAGAGCAGACACAGCTCCCAGTGTGGAGGACCCCCCCTGAGGAAACACTGGTGTTAAAAGCTAAAGACTAAAAGCATAACATAGGACTAAGAGAATAAATAAAATAAAATAAATACAGTACCAAGAGTAAAATACGTAAGATTATAAATAAAATAGAATAGATAAAGTATCAGTGATAAATAAAACAAAATAAGAACAAGAAGAGTTTAAAAAATTAGTTAAAAGCCTGATTAAAAAGGTGTGTCTTTAATCTTCTTTTAAAAATACCAACAGTCTGTGCAGTCCTGAGGCTCTCCGGCAGGCTGTTCCACAGGTGGGGGCCATAGTGGCTAAATGCTGCCTCACCGTGGGTTTTTGTTCTGGGTTTTGGTATGGTTAAAAGACCAGTGCCGGAGGACCTCAGGGTCCGCGAGGGTTGATATGGTAAAAGCAGATCAGATAAATACGAGGGCGCAAGGCCGTTAAGACATTTAAAAACCAGCAAGAGAATCTTAAAATCGATCCTGAAGCGTACGGGGAGCCAATGCAGCGACTCTAAAACCGGTGTAATATGCTCCTGCCCTCTGGTCCTTGTCAGCACGCGTGCGGCTGAGTTTTGTAATAATTGGAGATTTAAAGTACTCTTTTTGGGAAGACCAGAGAGCAGGGCATTACAATAATCTAAGCGACAGGAAATAAAAGCATGCATTAGCACCTCCGTACTGGCCTGAGAGAGAAACGGGCGGACTCTGGCTATGTTCTTAAGGTGATAAAAACCTGTTTTTGTTATATTTCTGATATGTGGGATAAAATTCTGCTCAGAGTCAAAAATCACGCCCAGATTTTTTACTGATTGTGTTGGTTTAAGATCTTTTAGTTTTGGTAAAAGTTTCTCTCTCTGGCCTTCAGGACCTATAACTAAAACCTCAGTTTTGTCCTGGTTGAGCTGTAGGAAATTCTCTGCCATCCATGACTTGATGTCTACAATGCAGTTAAAAAGGGCATCAATTGGCCCTGTGTCATCAGGAGACACGGCGATGTATAGCTGTGTATCATCAGCATAACTATGGAAGCTGATGCCGTGTCTCCTGATGACGTCCCCAAGGGGAAGCATGTACAGATTAAAAAGAAGTGGACCTAAAATTGAACCTTGGGGAACTCCACATCCAATTTTATGTGTTCCTGAGGAACATGTATCCATACTTACATAAAAGCATCGGTCTGTGAGATAAGAACAAAACCAGTTAAAAACAGTACCGGAGAAGCCGACTAGGTGTCTGAGTCTATTTAATAAAACGTGATGGTCTACCGTATCAAAAGCGGCGCTTAGATCCAGTAGAACCAACACTGTGAGCTTTTTATTATCAAAATTCCACCTGATGTCGTTTAAAATCTTTAAAAGTGCTGTCTCAGTACTGTGGTTCCTCCTAAAACCAGACTGATGTTTCTCTAAAATGTTATTTCTGATTAAAAAGTCAGTAACTTGGTTAAAAACCAGTTTTTCTAAAATTTTACTTAAAAACGGTAAGTTGGATACAGGTCGGTAATTATTAAGAATGTTGGGGTCTGAGTTGCTCTTCTTCAGAAGGGGCTTCACCACCGCCATTTTAAAGGTGGTGGGGAAGATATAAAATATGAAAAAGATCAAATAATCAGCAAAATGAACAAAGAGCCCAAAAATAATCATCAAAATGAACAAAACAGCCCTAAAATAATCAAGAAAATGAAGAAAAGTAAACAAAATAATTAATCAAACAAACAAATATAAATTAAATTAGCATAAAATCAGTAACACTGTGCTTTTTTTTTTTAACCTACTCAGATTTATTGTCCAGTTAAAAACATTTGTTAGAAAAATGAATCACTTATTACTTTAATCACCTAATGCAATTTGTGACAATATGTTGCTGAAGGGTAGATAATCTGATTACATATTACATCTTCAATATAATAGCTACTTAATCTGTAACCTGATTTTCTGGAATATTCCATTTAAATCTGACGTGTAGGTGTATATTTATATGAGTATGTGGATCAGAACGCTGATTATTCCACATTTTCCCACAGTCTTATTTGAAGAGCTCCAGACCTGTTATGTGGTAAAATTAAAGACATGGAAACCTTCTGTTCCGCGTTATGTTCCCTTTAAGCTCTTTCTGCTTCGTTTTTTGTAGAGGTTTAATTTAAATTCAGTGGCGTGCAGTGTTTTAAAGACGCTCCGTACGTCGGGGGCCCCTGGCGGCGGCCCCTCCGCGGCCCCTCCGTGGAACCCGTCCACACTTCCATCAGTCATATGCTGTGTAAATGCAAGGCGGAGTGACTGTTAGTTGGCTCCCGCTGAGCTCCTCTCGCCGCCGTCGCACCTCCCAGCTGTTCCTGAATACGCCGTCGAGCCGCTTCCTGCCGTGAGTGAGCATGTTATTAATGAGAGCCGAGCTTAAAGTGACAGCGAGCTGAAGGCGAGGCGCGGAGCTGGAAGCGGCGGGCAGATCGGTCCACCAGTTGTTCCACTGAACCCGGCACCTGCCTGGCTTTCACTGTCACACACATATTCTCACTCCCCCTCCTCCTTCTTCTTCTTCTTTTTCAGATCCATGGACTTCATCCCATACGTATTCAAACTTTTCCCGGTGAGTATCAAGGTTATTAACGTTAATGAAAACTAACCAAATGACGAAAACTAGAATTGAAAAAACATTTTCGTTAACTGAAATAAATAAAAGCTATAATTAAAAGAAAAAATGATAACTAACCAAAACTGTATTGTGTGCTTACAAAACTAACTAAACCGTATAAAAATTATGGATAAAATTCCCTTCGTTTTCGTCTTTGTCAATGTCGGATTGATACGGAAGCGATTTGTTTTGCTCCAACAATTTTAGCTAGTGGCACCATACGACACTTCAAGGTCCGTCACTTCTCGTAACTTGTCGTTTAGTTGTCTTCTCGTCCCCACTCTACCTCAAAACATGGAGACTAAAGTTGGGAGAAAGCAGCAGAGTCCTGTACGGGATTTATGTGAATACGACAGCGAAGAAGATAAAAGATACGACAAAACTAAAATTAATACTAAAACTAAACTAAAACTAAGCATTTAGAAAAAAACGAAAACTATTAAAAACTAGCAAACCTGCTCTAAAAACTAATTAAAACTCGCTGAATTAGAGAAAAAAAAAAAGTCAAAGTTAAATAAAGCTAAACTAGAATGAAAAATCCAAAACTATTAGAACCTTGATGAGTATCATGTTATGTTGCATTTATGTCATTTGTCAATAAATCTCTACCTTTCCTTTTCTCTAATGCACCACTGAACGACACAGGAAATCATTTCTATCTCTGGCCATCAGACTTGTTTAATTCTACTGTACAACCAAATAATTTTTTTCTGCTCAATATCTTTATTGAGTTTGTCACATAACACACACAAAACAAGAAAAAGAATAAATACAAATATAAAGCAAGAGGCTGGAGAGACATGAATGGAAGGTAATGCCATGTGTAACAAACATAAAATACAGTTTCTGTTCCTTCACATACAACATGTCATTAAGAACAGCCAAATATACAGAGACACAAACCAGCACAGACAAGCACATACACAGAGCTGTCTTAGACAAAAACAACCATAGCAACAAAAACTAGAAAAGCACTCAGAGAGCGCAGACCTCCGCCAAGGCAGATCAGTACCACCCCCGATCACCACCAAAATTGAGTCATTTGTTCCTTGTGTCAGTATCAACATTTCCTGAAAATTTCATCAATATCCTTCCCTAACTTTTTGAGTTATCTTGCTAACAGACAGACAGACAAACAAACAAACAAATAAACGAACCCAGATGAAAACATAATCTCCTTGGCAGCGGTAACAATAGAGGATGATGCATTAAACAAAAGAATCATATGTGATACACAGAAATGCGAGACAGCATCCAATTAGACCAAATCATTTTGATAACACAACAATATTTTTACCTCCGCCAAGGAATGGTGGAGGTTATGTTTTCATCGAGGTTTGTCTGTCTGTCTGTCTGTTTGTTTGTTTGTCTGTTAGCGAGATAACTCAAAAAGTTATGGACGGATTTGGATGAAATTTTCAGGAAATGTTGATACTGGCACAAGGAACAAATTTATTAAATTTTGGTGGTGATCGGGGAGGGGGGGACTGATCTGCCTTAGCGGAGGTCTGCACTCTCCGAGTGCTTTTCTAGTTGCACATTTATTTATGTATATTTCTTTTAATTTTCATATTGATAATACAGTCACAGAAAAAAATTAATAGACCATCAAAAGTCATCTAAAACAACGGTTATGCAGTCAAGTCCTAACTCCTGTGTGTATCATGTGACTAAAACAGACAGAAAAGAAAACATGGAATGTCTAAAAGCACTGTTTTTGTCAGTACAATGCCATAGATATTGATGGAAGAACTTCAGTTATTTTGGTTATTATCAAGAAAACCATGGAAAATGGATAGATATCAGCTCTGAAATTAAACTACTATGAGCTATTTTTGTTATCATTATATTTGTTCAAACAAATGTACCGTCATTTGGACCAGGCATTAAAATGACCAAGAAATTGAAACAAGGGGTGGTCTAACAATTTTTTCCGCGACTGTATATTCCAGCTTCGTACGGGTGCTCCAAATCCTTGAAAATGCATGAATTTCAATGTTGTATTTTCAAGGTCTTAAAAGTGCTTGAATTTAGGTTGAAGTGCTTGAAAGTACTCGCAATTATAACTATGTAATGTGATTTATGTATTTATTTTTCATATTAACTCTGCCAGCTTAGATGGCAAGTCAAATCTACTTACAGAGAGGTGATACATTTAGAAAAATAAAACTTTACGTCAAAAAAGACAATTACCAGGTGTTTTCAGGTCGGCTCCAGGTACATTTTTATCTTAATATTTTCTCAGTGCAAATGTGCCTAAATGCAATGTAGCTTCACTTTTCCTGGATACAACTTTGTGTTCTCCTTTAATTTCAAAATTTTTTGCTATTATGAAACATAATTTCATATGTTTATAGCATAATACAATGTACATCATTGTGATAAAAAAAATAATTATGAGTATATGTATTCCTGTAGATATGTATTTTACCCCAACAATAAGGTGTTGTGCTGGAAATATTTGAAAATGACCGTCAAAAGTGCTTGAAAAGTGCTTGAATTTGACCTTGAAAAATGTGTATTAACCCTGTATATTGTCTCGTACATATTGTTCAAATTGCTGTTCTGTTCCTGGTACCTTTTATTATACCTGAATGGAGCAACTGCAACATACAATATCCCCCCGGGATTAATGAGGTATCACATGCAGATTCTAATTTACAACCGACTCTGAGATCAGCCTGAACTGTTATTGCATTGTGTGAGAAACAACATTCTCTAAGGCATCAGAAAGAGCTTACTGATACCTGTTCTGTCTCTTTTTCAGTTTTTCTGCACACAAAAGAAATAAACACCATAAAGAAACCAGTACTGTTATATAAAGAAGCCACAGAGCGACTCAATACAAAACACATACTATATGTTGTTGATGTAAATACACAGGTTTTGACCAAACGGATTCAGTTCTGTCTGGGTTTAAGCACTTTTCCTAATTTTAAGGAAGGTAGGAAAAGAAAATGTTCCAATGGCACAAATGATCTTATCCTACTATATAATGCACGTTCTGTGTCCGTCCGGTGTCTGTCTCATGTCCGATCGATGTTGCAGCACAGGAGGGCGTTTGTACGGGTTTTCCTCAGCCTTCACAGGCCCTATCGCCGGCCAAACTCGCCCAATGAATAGAAACATTACCTGACTATCTACTAGGCACAATTTTATGTCCATATTCAAATGTTGTGAGGTATGCTGGGCGATTTTAGCCTCTCGTGCTATCGTTCAATGGCACCATGGGTTCAATGCTGCTGTTGCACCACAGGAGGGCGTTTTAGCCTCTCATGCTATTGTTCAGTGTCACCATGGGTACAATGCCGCTAGTATATATAATGTATAATTTTGTTAAGTTTCTGTTCTACTCATATGTACATATGTATATGACCTATTGAGTTTTATTACTTACTGTTATCGTCAAAATATTTTGTTTTGTTTTTCTTTTTCTACGGAAGAAGATTAGGGCAACTGGAAAAAAAAATTAAGGTCCAATTATTTATTTATTTTTTATTATTATTCTAAGAAAAAAGTCAGAATTCTGAGATTAAAGTCGGAATTCTGACTTTTTTTTTCTCAGAATTATGACTGTTTAAAATATTTTTTAATTATTGTTCTGAGATTAGAGTCAGAATTCTGACTTTAATCTCAGAATTCTGACTTTAATCACAGAAATCTGACTTTTTCTCAGAATAATAATAATTAAAAAAAAAAAAAAAATATATATATATATATATATATATATATATATGTATATATATATATATATATATATATATATATATATATATATATATATATATTGGACCTTAATTTTTTTTTTTTTTCCAGTGGCCCTAATCCTCTTCCGTACTTTTTCACTATCTTTATGCATGCACATTTTCTTTTTCTTGCACTTTAATCTGTTGCTGCCTTTGGTCAGTGAATTTCCTTGTTATGGAATCAATAAAGTCTAATCTAATCTAATCTAATCTAGTCTAGTCTAGTCTAGTCTAATCTAATCTAATCTAATGAAGTATCTGTATTCAGTTCTGTCACATTGTTGTTTGATACTTATAATGAATTTCTTCAGTTCTGTATCTATTCAGTTCTGGATCTGTTCATTTTTCCATCTGTTCAGTCCTGATATACATTTGTGTGTTCCTCAGGACCGGGAATTCTGCATCATCACTGTCCCACATCTGTTTCGAGAGTTCCCGCTGCTGCAGAACTTCATCAGAGTACCACCTCGTACTCATTTCAGCTCATTTCCTCAAGAACTATACGTCTTCCACCGCCATGGACTCAGGTAGGCATCACATGTAAGAACCAGATTCTCCTCATGCCACCTTTGATTTTTTAACAACCCATAACTACTCATATTGCCATCCAGGGATTTACAGAACAGCTGGAGTTGGTCCCTGAACGCCTCACTGTCCCTACTGTGTGCTATGTGCTAATGCTAATTGTACCGTGTGTGTATTAAGATTGGTAAAATGTAGTGGCCCTGTGGTAAATCCTAATTTTCCTCATCTTTCACACAGGTCTATCAAAATACAAGTCCAATCTCAGCTAGCTACACTTATTACTCATTACACTTACTATTAATACTATATTATTACACACTCTAATCACCCATTCAGAGTGAGTTTCTTCCTGTGGAATTCTCGCTGACATTTCTCAACTATTATGACAGAAATGTGTGATTATTTTCTGTAAACTATCTATCACTGATATTACTGAAAACACATTAAAATGACACGCTAGATGTGCTTTTCTGTACTTTAATTAATAGGAAGAGTAATTGTATTATTTGCTGCTTTTAATAACAGAGTTTATATAGTGGTTTGACAAAGAAAAACAGGAATCACAGGGATAACTATTAAATAATCAGAGGCATAACAGCACTGCCATTGCCATTTTATTTGTATTATTATTTATTTATTTATTTTTACAATAAATCAGTTGTAACATCAGCAGTCTGTCTTCTTGATAATTAATATTTGAGGATAATATCACTAAAGTGGTCTTTTGAGCATTCTGGACATAAATGCATAAAATGTTGCTCTGTTGTACTTGTTTAGTGACATTAAATTAGTTGCATTTCTTTTTGTAAAATCTAGTTTTCATTTAAGTTTCAGCAGGTTTTTTATTCAGTATGGGCTTTATTTATTTATTTATTTGTTTTGAACATGGAAAGAAACGAAATAAAACAAAAACACAATAACATTTAAGTGAACAGAATCTGTCTTCAAGTACAAACGAGTCTAAATTTACATGGTCAAAAAGGAGTAGGAAGGAGTATAAACTTATTTAATCCTACCCCTCAAATACTTTTACATCCTTTAAAGTCTGATACAATCAGTATTAAAGAAAAAGCACACAATGTACAGCTTCAAAATCAGTATCAAAAGTGTAGAAGTACTCTAGTGTTTTCTTACAGATTAACATTAAATGGTTCTGAAGTGGACTTTTAGACGTCACAGATTGATGTTCGTGCTGTGTTTCATTCAGGAGTGTTGAGGTGAGGAGGGCTGTGGCCTCGGACCGACCGGCTGTTTCAGATCTGGTGAAGGATTTGAGATTAAACCAGTCCCTGCTTCAGGACCTGGATCGCTCCCAGGTCAGCATCAGCACTCATGATAACAGATCTGTGGTTTCCAGTGTCTTTCTGAGCCCAGAGCTGTTCGACAAACTCTGGGATCCTTCCTTCAGAGTCCAGAGCTCATCTACAGTACAGTCATAAATGGAATGCGGGGGTGTCAAACATACGGCCTGTGGGCCAACACCAGCCCACCAGTGGGTCTAATACAGCCAAGGATGGATTTGAGAAATGGAGAAATTACACTGAAGATATTAACAACCAAGGGTTCCACATACAGACCAATATGATGTAAGTCAAACCAAGTCAGACCAGTGAAATACTATCATAGCAAGTGGTTCCAGGCACAACAAACCCCACCCCTCGCATGTATTGTATCTTATTTTGGCATCGATCCAGTTGATGTCATCATTTTCATGTGTGTGATGATGTCAGTATATATCAGTTACGTCTATATATGTGCCAAGTTTGAAGTAAATTGAAACAAAATTTAGTTTTTTATAGACATTTGATTGATTGATTGATTGATTGACTGATTGGGGGGTATTTTAAAAATTCATTTAAAAAATTTAATTTTGACCTACTTTTCCTAAAATGTAATCACATGTATTCTTGGTCAATCTATAAAACCAATTTGATATGAATTCAACCTATAGTTTTGCGGCTATAGACGTGTGAAATTTTGCCCATTATAAGTAAATGGGGAAAAAAAAGATTTAAAAAATTCATAAAAAATTTAAACTTTGACCTACTTTTCCTAAAATGTAATGAGATCTATTCTGGGTCACTGGCAATCTATAAATCCAATTTGGTAGGAATTCAACCAATAGTTTTGCTGCTAGAGTGTTAACAAACAAACAAACAAACCAAACCAACACCCCTTACCCCCTCCCCGCCTTCGGGGGGCAGTAAGCTATAAATAATAACAACTGCTAAATTTTCTCTTTGGTTTACTGTAAAGAGGTAAATGAATTTCAGCTTGTTCAGGGTTGTTTGTGTTTCTCACAGTTTTTAAATGATAGTTTGTACATGTAAACATTTTCATAATGTATTTTTTTTTCCTTTTTTTTTTTTTTTACCTAAAACATTCATAAAAGTTTGGAGTTCACATCATTTATAGGTTATTTTGTAACTGGGTGCTTATATGAAACTGTTCCTAAAACAGGACAGAGGGGCTAAAAATTCAAACGAGATGTAGACTAATGTTATGAGGCAGGTTTGGAAGCACTTTGGGTCTATTTAAAAAAAAAATACTAACTGAGATAAAAGACAAACTTTTTCTCAGATAAAACACATTTTTATATTATTTTGCGTTATATTTAATACAAAAATCCGCATGTAACACGATAAAAAAGACACAAAAATTGCACACTACTATTTTTTTCAATATCTCTTTATTCTCTCACTGGTACATTATGGGAATTGAACTAATTATGCAAGGCAGAGTGTTTCACAAGAATGACTGTTGTTGCAAAATCATTCGCGATTTATTTGTTTAAATGGGCAGGTTCTGCATGTAACACAAGTGGACACGATGAGTTACCCGCAAAACCTGAAATGAGACTGAGATTCATGGAAAAACCCATGTATGGATTTAAAAAACCACTAGGATCGACACATTTAACAGTGTTTTTATTTATAGCGCTACATGAGACCATTTACCGCCATGTTTTCAGATCAAATGCACTGACACCTGGGTAGCTTTTCATGTCCCAATTCTGGTCCTATTTTTGGACCCAATATTTGATTAAAAATTTATTGATTTTGGGATGGCTCAGAGCAAGAGTATAACTTTTTTTGCATTTATCTGAGGTCATCATTAGGTCCATCCTGGGGGGAAATATGTCTACATTTACCTTTTATTATTGGGTCTAAAAAGATGGGAAAGTGACAGATACCGAAATGTGTCCAGTTTCATAGAAGCACCCTTTTACTGGTCCGGCCTATTTGAGATCAAATCAGGGTGTATGTGACCGCCTGAACTAAAATGAGAAAATATAGAGACAAAATATTTTGGAAGTGCCACAAAAGTATTACAGGATCTTCATGGGTTCAAACTAACCCCTCACTAGAGGCTCCTTTAATGTCCAGTCACAGTCTCCTCACCTGTTACTGTTGTACTTTTTTCAGTTAAGTGAAGGTTCAGGCAAATTACCAAACCACAGTGTTTAGTTTTTACAACATTTTAGAAAATGGGGTATGAATTTAGAAGGAAAGGAGCAGGACGTCTCAAACAGGAATCTGTCTTTAGAAATAAGTCATCGAATTGCACTTCCTTTTGAAAAACATAAAAGAGAAACAAGTGTTGAAATTCTCCATCTGGTCGCATTTTATTTCAATTCCTATCAGAGTAAACAGCTGTAACCCTAAATATCATAAGCAGTAAACAGAATATACTGTAGGAAATGATGCATGTGGCCCTTTTAGTCTTTGAAAATGAAATGGTGATCATGTTGGACCATTAAGTGTGACTGGAGCTGGTCTGATGATTGTCTTGGAATAATGAGGAACACAGTCCGGGTGCCAGCGAACAGATTGGTGAGAATTCAGTTGAACAGATTTTCCTCTCTGACTGACACCCCAGCTGTCACTGCCGCCGCTCCAAAACTGATAATTACTTCTCAAATGAGAAAGCGCCTCTTCATGCGTATTCATGGCAGCGCATTTGACCAGCGCCGCGTTCAACTCAGTGCACATGTATGTTTGTGTTGACAGGACGGCGTGCTTCTGCAGGCCTTCGTGGTCCTGGTGGGCGGTCTGGTCGTGGGGATACTGATCATCAGAAAGGAGGAGGTGCGTCCGCTTTACTGTCTGTTACTGTCAGGTCCATTTAAAAACTCTCACTTTGTTTTAGAGCAGGGGTGTCAAACTCATTTTAGTTCAGGGGCCACATTCAGCTAAATTTCATCTGCAGTGGGCCAAACCAGTAAAATAATAACATAATAATATATGAATAATTTCAACTCCAAACTTTTCTCTATATTTTACATTGAAAAAAGTCAAATTAAACAATGAAAATGTTTACATCTACAAACTGTCCTGTCAAACAATGTTCATAACTTGAACAATTTGAAAGAATAAATGTAATTTTAACAGTATTATGCCTCAGTTAATCATTTCCACATGTTCATTATAACGTACAGATCACACTGGATCTTCAAATACACAAAACATTTAGTATCAGGCAGAATATTGTTAAAATTACACAATTTTTCTTAAGACATTTCAGGTGGTTCATATTTGTTCAGATTATTCACATTTTTTGTGAAATTATACTTTGTTTTAGTGTAAATACATGAAAATATTTACATTTACAAAGAGAGAAATGTGGAGTTGTGAGTATTTACAGATTATTATGATAGAATTTCACTGTTCTGACCCACTGGAGATTAAATTGGTCTGCATGTGGAACCTGAGCTAAAAGGATTGTTAATTTCTTAATATCTATTTTTTCATTTCACAAATTCATCCCAAGGGCCGGACTGGACCCTTTGGCGGGCCAGATTAGAGCAATAACAAACCAAAATCAATAACAGTCTAATGCTTGTGTTGACTGAAATGCAAATACTCAGAATGAGGTTTTTTCTAAAAATCCTTTTGAAATTAGATGAAGTTTTGTAAGACTTAATTTTCAAGACTACATGTGCTGTGTCCATTTTCCTGATATAACACTAGTTGCTTTTCCATTGGACATCTGCGCAAAACTTTAGCGATATTTACTAAATGTCAAAAAAACGTAAGTGCATAATGTCGGTTTTTCCATTAAATCACAAATGCAATGATTTGTTTATTTATTATCGCGAGATGACACGAGAAGTCATTCTATAAACATGGCGACGGACGTAAATGTGGTGTTGCTTTACAGATATATTCATTTTTATTATATATAACCCCTCTATCTCGTACTAAATTAAAAAATGATTGGGTTTCCTGGTGTGTCCACACATACCGCGAGATGTTTCTTCTTCTTCTTCGCTTGTTGTAACATCCGTCAACATCCATTTTTTTAATTCACCTGACTCTAGTTGCAAAAAAAAAGGTCTTTCCATTGCAGTTTTGCATGATATACCATTTGTGCTACGCCCGAAAAACCACCTCTTCCCAGTGCAAAAACTTTTAATCGAAAAATGAGACTTTTGGCGAAATTGTCGTTTTTCCATTAGGTCAATTTTTATGCGCAAGTTATAGTTGTGCAATTTGAGGGTCAGTGGAAAAGCGAGTAGTTTGTTTGTTTATTTATTTTGAAAATAACATTAAAACCAAACCACAAAAAGATTTATAGAAAAAGAAAGGAAAACATTTGAAAAGGAGGGGGATGACGTTCAACTTATAATCTCCTGCCCCCTTACCCCATCCTTCTACCTACCTTAAATTACTCTGTCAGATGCCATAAGTAACTCAAAAATCCTACACATATCATACTGAATTCTGACTAAGCACAAAACACCAATATGCTATACATATCAAGGATAGACTCTGTCCATTTTGCAACAGCATTTCACATCAAAATAAACTCTGTCCCTTTTTGTAGCAGTAATAATACACATATCAAAAACAACAATACACAAATCAAAATAAACTATCCATTTCTTAGCAGTAATATACAAAAAAATTCATTAAAAAAGTGTTTCACAAGAACATTTTCAAGCCAAAAGTTGCTTTATATTGTTGGAAATATAAGTAACAGAAAAAACAGTGGTGGAGAATCCCAGCTCCATAAAGTAAAATCCCTGCCGTGTATTTGTTCCAACCACTCACTGAACCAGCCTGTTTTCATGAGCAGTACTCCTCATCCAGGTAGATGGGATAATTAGTGGAATCACCTGTGTTAAGTGAACAGGTAGAACCAGTACATGGCAGGACTTGTACTTTATGGAGCTGGGATTCTTCATCACTGGAACAAAAAACAGCATCTGAAAAGAGGTAAGTGTAAATTTCATGGTGCTAAGGAATGATCAGTATTCTGTTTTTCTTTGGTTAAGACATTTGCAGTTGCTGTTTTGGTGGCATTACTCTAGACCTGGGGTGTCAAACATGCAGCCTGTGTACTTAAATCGGCCTACAAAAGGTTCCAAAACATCCTGTGGGATGAATTTGCAAAGTGTAAAAATTACACAGAATATATTAACAGACATGGATTGCATTTAAGAAAATTGCATACAGGAAATTTCTGTTTTTTCAGGTTATTCTTTTTTTTTTTTTTTTGTTTGGACAGTTTGTAAATATTTTCAGAATTTAATATTTTTTGCACTAAAACAAAGGAAAACTTGGAGGTGTCATTATTTACTTTGTCTTTTAATTCTACTTTCTTTTTAATCTAACTTATTTTTAGCTATTTACACTCTTTATTTATTTATTGTTGATGTGGTTATGACTTTTTCTGTGGAGTGGTGACCATATTTTGAATTTTCCCTTGGAGATTAATAAAACAAATCTATCTGTACTGTACAGTCGTAGATAGGTAGGCTATTACAGTATTATTTTACTGGTCCGACCCACATGAGCCCAAATTGGGCTGAATGTGGCCCCTGAAAGAAAATGAGATGGACACCCCTCCTCTAGACCAGAAGTGGGTAAGTCTGATCCTCGAGGGCCGGTATCCTGCATGTTTTAGACCAGGGGTGTCCAGTCCTGGTCCTCTAGAGCTACTATCCTGCATGTTTTCCTGTTCCAACACACCTGACGGTCATTATCAGGCTTCTGCAGAGCTTGATAATAGGCTGATCATTTGAATCAGGCATGTTGGAAGAGGGACACATCTAAAACATGCAGGATAGTAGATCTTGAGGACTAGGATTGGACACCCCTGTTTTAGATGTTTCCCTCTTCCACCACACCTGGTTCAATTAATGATCAGCTCATCATCAAGCTCTGCAGAAGCCTGATAACGATGTAATGGCTTCCAGGTGTGATGGAAGAGAGAAACATCTAAAACATGCAGGATAGTTGCCCACCCTTCCTCTAGACCAGTGTTTTTCAACCTTGGGGTTGGGACCCCACGTGGGGTCATCTGGAATTCAAATGGGGTTGCCTGAAATTTCTAGTAATTGATTAAAAAAAAAAATATATATATATA
Source organism: Sphaeramia orbicularis (assembly GCF_902148855.1). NCBI lineage: Eukaryota > Metazoa > Chordata > Actinopteri > Kurtiformes > Apogonidae > Sphaeramia > Sphaeramia orbicularis. The sequence goes on along the minus strand of NC_043979.1, from coordinate 44,858,740 downwards.
TAAAAAAATATGTTTTAATAATTAAATATGTCATGATTAAAACACCACAAACTTTTCTGAATAAAAATAAAAAAAGCTGCATTATATACATTATATGGCTTAAATGTCGTCTAAAGTTTATGTTTATTTGCAACATAGTATAACAAAATATTACATGATCAAAAACATTAATTTTAGCAAAAAAAAAGTCTCCATTTTGAATGTCTGGGGTAGCCACAAATTTGTGATGTTAAAATGGGGTCACAAGTCAAAAAAGGTTGGGAACCACTGCTCTACACTAATTATATTACTAACATTAGTAAAGGACCACAGTCTGAAAGTAAACCCATACTGTCATTATGTTAAAATGTATACTGTAGTACCACTGATGGCCACTAAATGCTGCTCTAAAAAGCCCAGTCTCAACAGACTTGCACTGAAATTCCCTCTAAAAAATGTTTTTTTCCAGGACCTATTCTGGCTTATTTGTGGTCTCATTAAAGGGCTCATATTTATCTAAACCCACTTTTATTAGTCTTTGGTTCATTTATTTGTGTATTTGGACCCTAACAGTTCATACAGTTTGAATTTGAACCCTCCAGGTGCTGCAAAGCTATCTTTATATTCATTTTGGAAAAAATCCAGTGGATTTCTACAACCCGTTTTAATTCCTGCCACGACACGACATTTGCACATATAAGGTCAAGACTTTCTACGAACATTTCTTAGAGTACGACATAATTGTTTATCAGCAGCAGCAGTTGTAGTAAAAACTGAAAATATGTCGAAACGTCGAGCCAATTACCTAAAATGTTCAGTTGTTGGTTGAACGGGACAGAGCAGCACAGCCAACAACATGGAAGGGGGTGAGGCATGACATAGCTCATTTGCATTTAAAGGGCCAGCGCTCCAAACCACCTTTCTGGTGTCATTACTCAGAAATAGGGTTGAAGATGGACCTGTGGAGTTGAATGAATGAAGAATTCAGACCCAAGCAGAGCATTTACAGTTTATGGAGACCACAGGGAAATGTTTGAAAATGCAGAATTGTCTTTAAAAAAGCTGAATATCGGCCTGTAAAAAGACTATTACCAGGAAATGGCTATCACAGGAGAGCCCAACTTTAAATGAATGGATGGAAATCACAATGGACATTTATAAAATGGAAAAATAACAGCATTTGTTAATTACAGACTGGAGAAATTTACTTTATACTGGGCAAAATGGATCAAATACATCACACCCTATAGGCCTGACTTTGTTTTCACAACTTAGTGACTGTATTGGATGGAAGAGATCCCTCCCTACTTGTTGGTAGTTCCTTTTTTTTTTTTTTTCCGTTTCTTTCCCTGTTTTGGCTACAAAAATATATTGTTCTGGCATTTAGAGCAGACAGTAGAAATGTGCAATATGTTTATGTGTTATACTACATGTAAATGTCTGATACTGAATGTCACTAAAAAATAAATTACAAAAAAAAAAAGCAGAATATCACTCCTTTAACTGACAGGTGTGCTCACCTGCTGAGTCATACTTTCAGAGCTTCGTATTTGATTGAACATTTTTCTTCCTGACAAACAACTCCAGTGTATTTAAGAAGTTACAAGAACTAGACCGTCAAAGGTTTTTTGTTAGACGAATGTTTGTAGTTTACAGTTTTACCATGTCAGTCAGCTAGTGTTAGCATTAGCTTATCAATTGCTCTCCCCCACCTCCACATTTTGTCCAAAATATGGCCACTTCTGGTTCCAAAACCAACTTAAGGCTTGAAAATGACAGTGTATTAAGTGTATTTTTTTTTTGTTTTTGTATATAACATTAATGTAAGCGTCCTGACAACATAATTTGTCTTCATTTGACTAAAACCACTTTGGATATAAGAAACCTGATTGTAAACTGTGCTCATCTTCCTCAGGACGTCGAGTACATCTGTGCCCGTTACAACATCGAGAACTACATCTACTTCAGCGAGCACTGCTACGAGGAGCACGCACGGCTCCTCCATTTTGTCCTCAACGCCCTCTTCCAGCATTTCACCAAACACGTCTTTAAGGAGGTCCTAAGGCTGGCTCACATATCCTGCCTGTACCACCGCACATACCCCCCCGAACTCAGCCAGGAGGTGGGTCCACTGCACAGAGATCCAGGTCCACTGCAGGGACATCCAGGCCCTCAGTGGCCCTTTGCAGCCTTTGTGCATGTCCACTGAACACTCACTTTCATTAGTGGGATGACCCTCACAGGACACACTGCAAGAAATATCCAAAAAAAAGAAAATGGTGATGAAACAAAGCATTCAAGCAGTTTTTCACACATAAAACCGGTAAAAAAAATGAAGACGCATAATTAACATCTTAACTCATAAGGACTTAAACACCCACCTTCAACCAAAACCATCCACTGATATAAACGGTTTAATACCTGTTGATCCACTAATCTTATCAATACATGTAAATAATTAGTGTAAAATACATTTTTTCACCTTTTCATGGTCATCAGATATGACCCATTTGGACGTTCAGAGGCTCTGTGGTGAACGTGGAAACACCGTCATCTTCTACAGCATTGATTCACCAGTAAAACCCATGAAGTTGGATCAATGACAGTGGATGAACACACTTGTTTTTACATTCAGTTGTTGATACATTTGCAGAAAAAATATTGTTTTTAAAAATCATTTTTCTCTGTTTTGATATAATTAACTTTGAATTTACCCTGAGTTTTTATGAACATCTACATGGTCTGTGAATTAAATGTAGGAAAATACATGATTTACACCCAAAAATGCAAAATGGAGATGATATTGTAAAAAAAAAAAAAAAAAAAAAAAGTGATAAATCAGTTAAGAAAGTTAGAAATAGAGAAACCTTCACTTGGGAACTGCCACAAAAGTAGCACTGGGTCTTTATTAATTGGGAGACATTTGCAGTGGTGAAAAATGCCACTTTAAGTACCACAATTACATTACGAATACACTGCACTACAAATAAAAGTACTTATGCACACTTCATTTCATTGCATCATTCATGTGTACATCCATTTTACTGCTGCACTTGTTTGAGGTTGAGCTGTTGTTAAATCCACAGCGATGCATTATATTCATTAAGATTATCAAATGTTTGGAGCACCACTGTCCTGTTTAAACCGTGTATCTCTAAGAAGTCAACCAAACCCAGAAAAACAGGCCTGTTTTCAGTTTCCTGACGATGCATTTTCAGTTAATTTAAGTGTCAGTTCATTTAGGTAAAGGAGAATTTGAAACTCTAATTCGTTCAGTTTATCATCAACCCTCAAAATCAACACTTGTAGAGATAGGAGGTTTTCACAGGAAAAGACTGAACAGTTGCAATCAGTTTAGTCTGATTACTAATGTTATTTTAAGTAATGAACAAATGTCTACCCACGGGTATAAATAAAGTAACCTTGAACTTTACCGGAGAATAGAATAGAATATATCAAAGGTAAATAAGGTACAATAAAAACTACAAAAATGTGCAAACAAAATTTTAAAAAATAATAAAATAACTTCTTAATCTGTACAATATTACAGTTAAAGTGATGATCCCTGGTCTAATAGACTCTCTGGTTTTCAGTGTCCACATTCTGAGCTGTCTCCAGGCCTGATGGAAGGCCGTGGTGTGACTTTTTGCAGCGTGGAGCCTCATCAGGCTGCGGTCCCCGGGGTCGGGGCAGCAGGTGCCGACAGTGCTGCCAGCTCCACCTCTCCACACCATAATAAGACATTTCCCCACCGTGTAGAGGCCTCCACTTCCTCTGCTAATTACCTTCCACAAACAAGCACCAGATTGGGAGATGATGATGTGCAAATAGAATAATGGCAGAAGAATTAGGCAGCGGATCAAGCACGGGCTTCTGTTTTTCTGCTCAAACCTTCACCGGAGCTCATTATCACTTGTTAGCCTTCCCACGCTGATGCTGATTTCCCTCCCTGCCCTCACTGACACTTTGCCCTCTTCTTGTGCTCTCAGAATTCCTGCGTCCCCAATCTGGATTTGTTCCTGAACTGTGCAGTCCCGGTCCACCCGCGACGCCAGATCATCTACCCACTGGAGGAGCTTGGCACCAACGCCCCGTCCAGGCGGATCACAGAGGACCAGGTGGGCCGGGCAGCAGCTGGCTGACAGAGAGCAGTCTGCCAGGGGATGGAGATGAGCTGACACAGGGAGGGAGGGAGGGGGCAGCAGGGTGTGGGTCTGACCACTAGGCGGTGCTGTCTTTAAAGGGAACACACCACAGTGAAGAGGAGATGATGTGGTTTGATCCTGGAGTCACTGCACCAACATGTTGAGGATAACGTACAGCTGCAGAAAAAATGATAAGGACAAAAAACAATGACACATTATAAGTATCACTAAAGATAAGCAGCATTATCTGCAGTGGTGTAGTGGTCCCTGGAGAAGTGGGTATATGCTCAATTTTTTGCGTCTTCTTCTTTTTTTTTTGTTAAAGTCCAGAAAAACACCGTTTTAGAAACAGTGACATGTCAGACTACTCTATTTAGCTGACCCCAAAATCTGTCAGTAGTATTTGCTCACTATTATAACATTGTCATGACTTGATCAGGAGCAGTTTGTAGGTTTTACTGGTCACACAAGCAGCTGCAGGAACGTAAATGTATTCAACATGAGACAAACATAGGATAACATTAGCCTTTCATAACGTTAGCCTTTCATAATGTTAACCTACTCACACAGTTTAACTATTAGTGACAAAATGTCTCCTCCTCTAAATGTGCAGTCATGTGGCCAGTAGTTTAAAACAGTGACTCATTCTGAAACCACCTTAAAACTTACATCAGAAATTTGTATTCCATGAAAATAGGTTCTCTCTATGTGTCACTCATTTGAAAGATGTTTATTTTGCCTTTCTCATTCGCATTTCCAACTAGAAAAGCACTCGGAGAGCACAGATCTCCACCAAGGCAGATCAGTCCCCCCCATCACCACCAAAATGTTATCATTTGTTCCTTGTGCCAGTATCAACATTTCCTGAAAATTTCATCCAAATCCGTCCATAACTTTGAGTTATCTTGCTAACAGACAGATGAACAAACCCCCCACTCCCCCCACCCCCCCTCAAAGATTGATCTGGATCCTCAATCTTCAATATCTTTTAGAACCTGTTGGGAACTTATTTTGTATTTTTTTTTACCAAGTGCTCTGGCCATTCACTGTGGAGTTACACATAGTATGTTGAAAATATCCCTATCTCCCAATGATAAAGAATCCTTTTAAAAATTCCTGGATCCAGACAGTGATCCGGATCATTCCCAAAATCTAATCATTTGTTACTTGTCCCATTTCGGACATTTCCTGAAAATTTCATCAAAATCCGTCAATGAATTTTTCAGTTATACTTCTAACTAACCAACAGACAAACAAACCCTGGCAAAAACATAACCTCCTTGGGGGAGGTAATAATCGCGCATCTTTCAAGAGACGTGCAGTGACCTGTCAATCATCTGGGGTGGCACTGGCACCTGAGGTGTCCAATCAGGTTCCAGAGGTGGCCAGCACTAGTTAGCTATATTTTCCTTGGCATGACCTGCCCTACTCTGCCTCTGATTGGCTCATCAGTCCTCATGCTTAACACTTTCAGTGCCATGGGCCGATTAAATCGGCTTTACGAAAACAACCTGTAAAGTGCCACGGGCCGATCAGATCGGCTTTGGAGAACACGCCATATTTGTGTACAAACAAACCATCCACCCCCATTTCTTTCTCACATTTCGATGACGTTCTTTCTGTGTCCCCCTTTTGAGACCAAGCAGACGGGAATTTGAGGTCACGCGACCGAATAATATTTTTATATCTTTTTAATGTTTCTTATTCTCCGGTGTTTCATCAGAGGGAGCCCTCCATGCCGGGGGGCAGGTGTGGACTCCGGGGGCTGTGGCGCCTTCTCTCACTGGAGTCCGCTCCTTTCTGGTGGGTGGGGGTCCCAGTTGGCCCTCTCCCACTAGTTGGGATGCGGGGCTGTGTTGCTGGTGCCTGGTCGCCGGGGTCGGCGGCTGCCTCCTGGTGCGGATGGCTCCCTGAGACAGCGCCTCCTAAATTGATGTTTTACTTTTACTTGTACATTTTTGTTCTGGTCTACCCGTGCTCAGTCAGTCTTCTTAAGTATGTGTGAGCTTGTGGGTTTGCGTGTGTGTGTGTGTGTGTGTGCGTGCGTGTGCGGGTGAGTGGGTGGGTGTGGGTGGGGGGCGGTACTGATTTTTAAACTGATATGTAAAGCACTTTGTGCTACAGTTTTTAATGTATGAAAAGTGCTATATAAATAAAGATTATTATTATTATTATTATTATTATTATTATTATTATTATTATTATTATAAATTATGCAAATTACGATCAATAATGAATCGGCTGCGTCCGGTGCGTTTTGACTCTAATCAGCAATCGGTCGGATGTTACCGAGCGGTTTCCTGCAGGATTATTCAAATATTATATAATATAAAAACGACGCGAAATACTGAAAAACGGCCAAATTCTGTGGCACTTTTAAGGCTTATTAGCCCCTTAACTGTCTGGCACCGAAAGAGTTAAAGTTAACCAATCTAGTCAGTGAAGGCAGCGAGTACTAGCCAGTTAGAAGCAGAGTAGGGCGGGTCATAGCTTCACCATCCTTGGCGAAAAAATGGCCAGTTTGGTTCAGATACTACTGAATGGTGTGTGTCAGGGGGATTTAGAAGTGGGTATACCCAATGCTGACTGAAAAATAAGTGGGTATACTCCGTATACCCCTGTATACCCTGGACTACACCTCTGATTATCTGCATGCACAACAGGAATATTCATAAATTGAGATTTTTAAAACTAGTAAAAATATCTAGTCACAGAAAACAGATATCTGAAACCCACTGTGACCAGACATAGAACAAGTACATTTATCAGGAGACAAAGAAAGGATTTAAGACATATTTTCTCCATATTCAGCAGGAAAAATACTTACATTTATGAAATACTAGTGCCAGTGCAAGGTTTAAAACAGTTCAGGTACAGTAAAAACAAAACTACTTGTCTAGATACAAATATATAGATTCATACAGTCGCGGAAAAAATGATTAGACCACCCTAGTTTTCTTTAATTTCTTGTTCATTTTAATGCCTGGTCCAACTAAAGGTCCATTTGTTTGGAGAAATATAATGATAACAACAAAAATAGCTCATAGTAGTTTAATTTCAGAGCTGATATCTATCCATTTAACATGTTTTCTTGATAATAACCTAAATCACAGTTCTTCCATTAATATCTATTGGCATGATACTGCCAAAAACAGTGCTTTTAGGCATTCCATGTTTTCTTTTGTCTGTTTTAGTCTTCATGATACATACAGGAGTTATTACTCGATTGCATAGCGATTGTTTTTGATGGCCTAATAATTTTTTCCGCGACTGTATTTAGACAAGCTTATTTCTAAAGTGCATTTCATACATAAAGGCAGTTCCATCTGCTTTGGAGAAATACCTTGACATAAGTTAACATAGAATAGAATAGATCCTTATTGTCACTGTTACAGGAACAATGAAAGTCAGTTTAGCAACTGTGTTTTTTGTTTGGGAGCAAAAACCCTTAGAGTGCAAAGACACTGTATTAAAATATCACAAAATTATACTGAGAATATTTACTGAAAAATCTTAACAATACTGACAACAAAAACTACAAAGAAATGCTAAAATAATACAAAAAGCCAGCTCTATACTACACTTTAAATACTGTTCCTTTAAACCAGGGGTGTCAAATATATGGCCCGCGGGCCAAAACCGGCCCTCCAAATGGTTCAGTCCGGCCCATGAGATTGAATTTGCAAAGTCACACAGAAAACATTTACAGTCAAGGGCGTCGCTGAGTCTTGAAAAGCTGTTTTGATCATCAAGTTAGATGCTAGATTTTTCAGTTCTAGATGCCTGTTAATAAATATTTCGTGCCTTTTTAGATCAACACTGATCTGTAAATTGTAATGCACACATCTAAATGATAAGCTGAGGTAGAGTACTGTTAAGATTCACTCATTTTTCTTAAGAAATTTCAGGTTGTTCAAAATTTTCAGGCAATTCACATTTTTTTGTTTAAGAATGTTTTGCAAATGTAAACAGTTGCAGTCTGTAATTTTACCTTTTACACTAAAACAAAGAAAAATTTGGAGTCGTCATCATTTCTAAGTTATACTTAACTTATAAGTTATTTATAAGTTGAGCGGTATGTCGCCCCTGAACTAAAATGAGTTTGACACCCCTGATTTGAACCTTTATATTGTCAAGAACCCTTTCAAATCAAGAAATGATGTCATTATTTTCAGAGTTTCTTTATTTCACCCACACTAATGAATCTGAAACACTAACAGCAGCGCATAAAATTGGTCCCAGAGCAGCCCCCATGTACATATATTTATAGCACCTGTATCTTTTTGGGTCATTTGAGCAGCTTCATCAAATATAAATGTAAAAAATAAAGGCCTTTAGGATGTTTTTACCACTTCCAATGGTCAAATTAGTGTAAAGGAGTGAAACAAGAAAAGAGAAAATATTCTGAATATTATTAAAAGAAAAGTACAAAAGAGAACAATGTAATTAAAGAATTATTAAGATGACAGTACAGTCCTCCAGAATGAAAGAACAATGAGACTTAGAGTTCATACAGTAATTTCAGTCTGTTTCACGCACTAAAACTTTTATTTACCTCTCACCATAATTCACATATAAGTGTTTTACTGACATGTTACAAACATATGATCTAGTTGAACTGGGAGCATCAGAAATTTTATAACGTGGCATTAGAATGGAGAATCACATATTTTAACCAACTTTCACAGAAAAAAAATGTAGGTATAACCAGTTGAATGGAAACGCACCTACTGTGGGAACTGGGTGTCTGAAATGAACAACCATCTCTATTTATTATTACAGCCCAAAATATCTGCATACCATCATTAAAAATGCTGCAGTGAAACAAAGTTGGCCTGTGAACTGAAGGCATTATTTTTAAAAAATGTAAATTTCACTGTTGTAAACAACCTTTGTGTCCACTTTAGCCTAGGTTTCTAAATTTACAAGGTGCACTTGAACGCACCATGTCTCTCATACTCCAACAAGCAGAGATAGAAACAGGAGGTGGTTTAATGAGGAGAGAAATCTGCAATTCCATAAAAATAATGAAAGAATAAATCTGATTGACAGCAGATATTCATCATATTTGATCAGTGTCCTGGCTGGTGAAAAATCAGTGTGTTATGACAGAACTTTGCAAATGCTAATCTGACAGATGATGGATTTATAACTCTCACATCCCACTGGTCGAACACACATAGTCAGAGGTAGTAAATTAATCCAGATCACTTCATTATTTCAAAAGAGGAGGAAGGAAAATGCAGTACATCTGAAATGCCAAAACAGATTTTTCCTTCCTGTGTTACATGAATGTATTAAATACTGCAGGTACTACTTGATCATCATTGTTAGTGATCATTGAACGTCATATTTATGTAGATAAAACTACTCCACAGATCATAAAGGTAACGGCATTAAAAATGGAACATACATACATGAATACCGCAGCAAAAAGGAATTAGAAACAATATACTGATAGTAAAGCACTGGCAGGGACTATTTCACTGCAGAATGAACACAGACCTTTCACACAAACTTTACTGAAGAATTACAGAAATGGATTCTTCTGTGAAACTGGTCCTAAAAACAGGACAGAGGGGCTAAAAATTCAAACCAGATGTAGACAAATGTTATGAAGTAAGTTTGGATGCACTTTGGGTCTATTTTAAAAATAAATACTTACTGAGGTAAGAGAAACGATTTTTCAGATAAACACATTTTTATGTTATTTTTTTTTAAATACAAAAATCCTCATGTAACATGGTAAAAAGGACACGAAAATTATGCGCTACTATGGTTTTTAATATCTCTTTATTCTCTCGCTGGTACATCTTGGGAATTGAACTAATTATCCAAGACAGAGTGTTTCACAAAAATGACCGCTGTTGCAAAATCATTTGCGATTTATATGGGTTTAAATGGGCAGGTTCTGCATGTAACGCAAGTGGATACGATGCATTACATACAAAACCCGGAATGAGTCTGAGATTCATGAAAAACCCACATGTGTGGATTAGAAAAGCCACTAGGATTGACACATTTAGCACAGTGTCTTTATTTATAGTCTATAGAAGACCCTTTACAGATATGTTTTCACATCTAATGCACTGACACCGAGGTAGTTTTTGATGTCCCAATTTTGGTCCTATTTTTGGACACAATATTTGATTAAAAATTCATTATTTTTTTTTTATTTTGGGATGGCTCAGACCAAGAGTATGCGGTAATTTTTTTTTTTGCATTTATCTGAGGTCATCGTTAGGTCCATCCTGGAAGAAATGTGTCTAAATTTCTCTTTTATTATAGGCCTAAAAAGCTGGCAAAGTGCCAGGTACCTAAATGTACCCAGTTTCATAGAAGCACTCAAATTCTACTGGTAATGGAGAATTTTCACAGTGTGTTTTAGTAATTTTATTTGCTTCTGGCCCTATTTTGAATGCCAGTGTTTAATGTAACTTAACCCATAAAGACCCAAACAGCCACGGTCGACCGACAACATCTATTGATCTAAACTGTTTAATACCTGTTGATCCATTAATCCTATCAATACATGTAAATAACTGGTGTAAAATACAGTTTGTCATCTTTTCATCGTCATCAGATATGACCCATTTGGACGTTCAGAGGCTCCATAGTTACCGTGGAAACACTGTCATCTTCTACAACATTGATTCACCAGTGATGAATGACAGTGGATGGAGACACTTGGTTTATGTTTAGTTAATAATATATTTTACTGAAAAATGTTCTTTTTCTTCAGTTTTCTCTGTTTTGATATAACCTTTGAAATTACTCTGTTTTCATGAACATCTAAATCAAATATGGGGAATTAAATATAGGAAAATACATGGTTTACAGCGAAAATTGAAAAATGCAGTAGGATAATATTATAACAAATGGTGAAAAATCACTTAAAGGCTAAATAGAGACAGGAAAAATTAGTACTGGATCTTTATGGGTTAAAATATTCCAGTTGCAGAACAAAACACAAATGAAACCAGACAAACTGACCACAGAGGAGGAAAAATTCTGTAAAATGTAGGTTTGAATTGTGTAAAATCTGTGAAAATGTACACGTCTACATTTCTGAAAGCTTTTACAAAGATAAAAAATTTTGTGTTGATACATTAAAAGATACAGACCTAGTGTGTCTTACCTCAACGAGCATAATTCTACTTTCAAAAAGTTTCCACATGCTTTAATTTAGTCCCTTAAAGGTTAAAAACTCATAAAAATCCAGCAGGCTTTCCTGTAGTCGTGTCACTCCCTCTTTAGGAACTCCATTCTATTTAAATAAAACAAGATAAAACCAAAACCTCCTATAATCATACTCAGTTTGTCCTGTTATGTCACAGTATTTGGGCCCAAAACACAGCAAACATCTAAATAAATATATAAGTCACATGCTCTGGTCCTGGTCCTAGTCCTGGTCCTGGTCTGGTTCCTGTCAGACTCTAATGTGACAGTGATGTATTTAAATGTCGTGTACTTTGCCGTGTCCTGGTAAATATTTACCGCGTGTCCAGCCGCGCTCTTTAGACCCGAGGCATCTCCGTGTAAACTCACATGTTCATTTCACTCCATCTCACTCCTCCGCAGGAACACAGTGCTCATAATTTCCAGGCGGCCGTGCAGATAAGAGCGTCTCCTCTCTTCGCCTCCTCTCGCTCCGGGAGCTTTGTCTCTGCCGCCTGATGTCGGCCCAGGGGGGCTGATTAATCAAATTTAACGCACCTGTTCCCCCTCTGTCAATACAGGATCATATTACAGAGAAAAGGTGAGGCGTGTCCTGCATGATAAGGGCCGCTGCACCTGCTTCACCGCACATGCTCACAAAACGACTGCCTCAGCTGCACCGTTCAGACGGATGCGTGTAGGCATTGAGCTGACATGCACGGTGTCCATAAAGTATCTTTACACTTTAACACTTTTATTTACAAAGGCAAATAAATAGACAAATCTGTGGAAATTATCACAAAATGAGATGTAGATACTGAAGTTTTTTTGCCTCGTTTGTGTTTGTATTTATTTATTTAGTTACAGGACAGTGTGTATTGGCATTAGAAGATGCGTGCACCAGATTTAGCAGAAAAACTAATTTCCATCTGTTGTCCTGGACAAATGACCAACACTAGAAAACTCAGAGCGCAGACCTCCACCAAGGCAGATCAGTCATGCCCCCCCCCCCCCCCCCCCCCGATCACCACAAAATTTAATCATTTGTTCCTTGTGCCAGTATCAACATTTCCTGGAAATTTCATCCAAATCAGTCCATAACAGTTTGAGTTATTTTGCTAACAGACACACAAACAAACAGCCCCCCCGTTCCCCTGTCCCCCCACCCTGATCACCACCAAAATTTAATCATTTGTTCCTTGTTCCAGTATCAATATTTTTTGAAAATTTCATGAAAATCCTTCCTTAAATTTTTGAGTTATCTTGCTAACAGACAAACAAGCAAACAACAACCCCCCCAATCACCACCAAAATGTAATCATGTGTTGTTCCTTGTGCCAGTGTCAACCAAATCTTGCATTATTTATTTTTTTTAACTTAATTTCAGAGGGGCACCCCCCCCCCAATCACCACCAAAATGTAATCATTTTTTCCTTGTGCCAGTATCAACATTTCCTGAAAATTTCCTGAAAATCTGTCCATAACATTTTGAGTTATCTTGCTAACAAACAAACAAACACGCACGCAAACACACAAAGCAAAGTGATCACCATACCTCCTGGCGGAGATAATTAAACTGTTAACCTCAGGCAGATGTTTGCTGTATATAAATGTTATCCTCATGTAGTCCTTAAAAATCACTTTTAAAAAGACAAAATACCAACTTAACATTTTAACAAAGTTAAAACTAAAGTCGGGGAAATGTTTTAAGTGCTGATGACAGAACATGTATTTGTTGTCAGTGATGTATTGCTGTAGTCACATGTGTTTCTTATTCATACTTTGAACAGTCATCTCCTGCTTTGTATGTGGCAGATGTCGAGTTCACACGCCTCATGGAAACTATCTGAATATTACACAAAGGTTAATTTCACCCTCGGGTTTCCTTTTTTTTTTCACTCTGGATGCTGTTTTCATCCACCAAGGTGTGCGATGGGGCCAGAGTGCCTAATTACAGATGATGGAGGAGCCATTAGTGGCCTGGCATCCGAGACCAGATCAGCGACACAACGGCTCCTCCGGGACTCTGTTGTAATTGTTGTGGAAAAGTGTTTGCGAACTGTTAGGTCACAGGTTTGATTTCAGAGTCTGAGATCTGACAATAGAACAGCACAAATGAATAATAAACGGGAGAAACCGATAACTTCACATGGTTTAGATTATTCATGAGAATCGTAAAGTATGAAATATCAGACCTTCATCTCAGGAATATAATCATAGTCATTCGTTGAGCTTTTATTCTGAAAAACCAAAATGATTCACTGAAGTAATTTTTTTCCTTTATCGCCACATCATGACTCTTTTTTTTTTTTTTTTTAGTGAATTCTAGATGGTTTTTTTGGTGAACAAATATTGCAGGAGGTGACAGTGTTTCAAAGCCTCTGAACATCCAAATAAGACACATCTGAGATCAGTGAAAAACTAAGGAACTGCTTTTAACCTGAATTATTCATACATATTGATAGAATTATTATTTGTTAACACTCTAGCAGCAAAATAATTGGTTGAATTCATACCAGATTGGGTTTATAGATTGATTGATAGATGTCATTACATTTTAAGAATAGTAGGTCAAAGTTGCAATTTTTTTATGAATTTTTAAAATCTTTTTTTTTCCCCCATTTACTTATAATGGGCGAAATTTCACGTCTGTAGCAAATAGCAAAACTGGTGGTTCAGTTCATAACAAATTGACTTTATACATTGCCAGTGACCTAGAATAGATCTTGTTACATTTTGGGAAAAGTAGGTCAAAGCTGCAATTTTTTTTAAAAGGATTTTTAAAATCTTTTTTTTTTTTTTTTTTTTTTCCATTTTCTTATAATGGGCAAAATTTCAAATGTCTGCAGCAGCAAAACTATTGGTTGAATTCAGACCAAAATTGGTTTGTAGATTGCCAGTGACCCAGAATAGATCTCATGATATTTTGGGAACAGTAGGTCAAAGTTAATTTTTTTTTTTTTTTTTATGAATTTTTAAAATCTTTTTTTTTTTTCCCATTTACTTATAATGTGTGAAATTTTACATGTCTGTAGCAAAAAGTAAAACTGGTGGTTCAATTCATAACAAATTGACTTTACAAATTGCCAGTGACCTAGAATAGACCTCGTTACATTTTGGGAACAGTAGGTTTAAGTTACAATTTTTATGAATTTTTAAAATTTTTTTTTTTTTTTTCCATTTACTTATAATGGGCGAAATTTCAAATGTCTGAATTCAACCCGAAGTTTCTCTGCTACAGACCAAATTTGGTTTATGGATTGCCAGTGGCCCAGAATAGATCTCATTACATTTTGGGAACAGTAGGTCAAAGTTACAATTTTTTAAGAGGTTTTAAATCTTTTTTTTTTTTTTTTTTTTTTTCCCATTTACTTATAATGGGCAACATTTCAAATGTCTGTAGCAGCAAAACTGTTGGTTGAATTCATACCAAATTTGGTTTGTAGATTGCCAGTGACCCAGAATGGATCTCATTACATTTAGGGAACTGTAGGTCAAAGTTAAAAATTTTTATGAATTTTTAAAATCTTCCCATTTACTTATAATGGGCGAAATATATGGAAGGGGCGGGGTTTGTTGTGCCTAAGACCACTTGTTGAATCAGAAGTTATTAAACATTTCAGATCAGTAGCTGGTGGTCACTGGTAAAGTGAATAAAGTAAAGAGTTAACAAAATAAATAAAAATTGATGGATGAAAATTGCTTTAAAGGTGCAGAAGTAACTTGATTTTGCCAAATAGTGAACCTAAATCACAGGTGTCAAACATATGGCCCGCAGTCCAAAACTGACCCGCCAAAGGGTCCAATTTGGCCCATGGGAGGAATTTGTAAAATGTAATCATTACACTGAAAATACTAACAATCATTTTAGTTCAGGTTCCACATTCAGTCTAATTTGATCTCAAGTGGGTCTGACTGGTAAAGTACTAAAGTTAAATTATATCAGTGTTTGCATTTATAATCTATTCTTTCACAAAACAGTAAATAACCTGAACAAATATGAACATCCTGAAATGTCTTAAGAGAAGCAAGAATAATTTTAACAATATTCTGCCTGTTACTAAATGTTTTGTGTGTTTGTAGATCCACTGTGATCTGTAAGTTGTAATGTGCATGTGAAAATGAAAAGCTGAGGCATAGAATTGTTAAAATTGCATTGATTTTTCTTAATAAATTTCAGTTTTGTCATGGTTATTATGGTTATTTTTATCATTTTTACGCAGGGATGTCAAACTTATATAGTTCAGGGGCTACATCTTCTCAATATGATCTGAAGTGGATCAGACCAGTAAAATAATAACATAATAATATATAAATAATGTCAACTCCAAACTTTTCTCAATGTTTTAGAGTGAAAAAAGGTTAATTTACATTATGAAATCATTTACATCTACAAACGATCCTTTAAAAAATGTGACTAACCTGAACAACCATGAAAAAACAAAAAATTAAGAAAATACACCTCAGTTTATCATTTACACATGTGCATTACAACTTACAGATCACAGTGGATCTACAAATACACAAACCATTTAATAACAGGCAGAATATTGTTAGGAGGAGAGTTTATAAATGCAAATATTGCCATAATGTAATTTTAGTATTTTACCGGTCCCACTTGAGATCAAATGGGCTGAATGTGGCCCCTGAACTAAAATAATTGTCAATATCTTCACTGTAATTTTTGCAGTTTACAGATTCATTCCACAGGCCTGATTGGACCCTTTGGCGGGCCGGTTTTGGCCCGTAGGCCGTATGTTTGATACCTGTGATCTAGTGAGACTCATCTTCATCTCTCCTGGGCAAAGGCAGGTGATGAAGGCAGCAGTGATTTTAAAAAAAAAAAAAAAAAAAAAAAAAAAAAAAAAGAAAGCCTATTCCTGGTTTCATAAACAGTCATTGTGTTTCTGACTGATCCTCTCCACATCGGTGTCTGATTGACATCTTTTTCTCCCATCAGCCTCCGTTTTCGCTCAGCCTCATCAGCAGAAAGTTAACCATGGAGCCAAAGGTCACCGTGAACGTCAGGATTGTGGTGGTGGGGGCGTCGGACACAGGGTTATCTTTCCTGGAGGTGTTGTGCTCCTGGTGAGTCTGCTTCACAACCAAAACAAACTCACTTACATCCAAGTCCAAAGCATGTTTTTATTTTTTTTATTTTTATTTTTTTTAGTGGAAGTAGTTACTGATGTGTACAGCCATTATGTCAGATATTTGTACTATGTGATGAACATGGTTTGTTGTTATTGATATATTTCCAAAGCAACATATTGAATCCAACAATATGATCATGCAGTCGCGGAAAAAGTTATTAGACCACCAAAAGTCATCAAAAACAATGGTTATGCAATCAAGTACTAACTCCTGTGTGTATCGTGTGACTAAAACAGACAGAAAAGAAAACATGGAATGTCTAAAAGCACTGTTTTTGTCAGTACAATGCCATAGATATTGATGGAAGAACTGAAGTGATTTTGGTTATTATCAAGAAAACATGGAAAATGGATAGATATCAGCTCTGAAATTAGACTACTACAATCTATTTTTGTTGTTCACATTATATTTGTCCAAAACAAATGTACCTTTAGTTGGACCAGGCATTAAAATGAACAAGAAATTAAAGAAAACAAGGGTAATGTAAGAATTTTTTCATGGCTGTAATATTAAAGTGATATTCAAATGATCAAACGGAATGGCAGTGTTATTCCTACAGTGTACATCCTGACTACATCACCTCAAACCCATGAATAGAAACATACTGAATTCACTTTTTCTTTTCCTCTTTTTTTTTGGCATTCTTAATCACACTGAACAATTTAAAAGGAATTTAGTGGAATCTGAAAGTCTATTCAGGCTAAAAATCTTTGTTTTTAGGCCAATGTTTAGGTCAGTAAGATTCAGCCTCCATCTGTGAGTAGCTAAACACCAAAGGAGAGAAAAGCTCACAAAGTGACTTTAGAGTGACTTTCCAGGAGGCTTTATACAGGTTATAGAATGATTAATGAGGTCACATTTATCACATAATGTGATGAAATGATCCTCAGTCATCCCCAGAAACGCTGAGTTCAAGGAGAGCTGTCGCACACTGATGCCTCTCTTTCATTTCTCTATCGCCTTTTATTCCAGGAATTCAATCTCTGAAAATGTCACTTGACTCCGGGTCGGACGTCTTACATGTTTGCCTTCGTCCTCGCTTTGTGAGATTAACCGCTCCGCCGGATAATAAGAAGCCAGGGCTGCTGATTCAGAACCAGCCGATAGCTGCCAGGCAACCGTCCTCGTTGTTTTGTGCCGGACTTGGCGAAGGCTGGCACTACAGCGTTGGTGTGCATGCAGCTGTTTGAGGCCTGGCAGCGAGCGGGGCCAGCGCCGGCCCCCTTTAATTAGCCACTCCACTGTTTCCCCGTCAGGGATCTGCTGCAGCGATCTGTGTTTGCTGTCACTAATGAGTTGACTAATGAGGCAGTTAGTGTCCGCTCAACTAATGGCGAGGCGGCAACGCATTCAGAGGGTGAATGATGGGTCAGTTTCGGCCTGCTGGGGCCCCCTTATCAGCCCTGCCCAAACGTCCACCCCCACCGCAACACAGCTCTCTGCGTGCTCATTGAACCCCCCCCTTCAGCTCCATTACCGGATGGGCCGGGGTCAGACAGATAAAGAGCTGTGCGGCGGCTCGGCCTGGTCAGGCTGCAGGGTCACGGCGGCCGTCTGTCACCGCCTGATAACACAACAAATCACTCACATCCAGACTCAGATAATGGGCCTTAATGCCTCGCTGCGGACACAGAAATCCACCTTCAGGCACAGATTAACAGGGAAAGTTAGACTGACACTATTGTCTCACACTTGTCCCGATTATTATTAGTATTTACACGTTCACTTCAATAATCAGACACCATCTGACTCTTTAATAGGTCTGTCTGTAAACACCCCACAGTATTATTCACTAGACTGCACTGTACATGAATGTCACTTTGAATTTTCTCTATCTTTACATTCTGTAATTTAGCTTGTTTTAATATAGATTTAACATATGGAAAGAGATCTGACATGAAAGCTGTTTAAACTTGACTTTTCTTGTTAACTGTTACTGAGTCTGGATGAGTTGGTTATAGTAGTTTTCCTCAAAAATGGAAAAAGATGTAATTAGAAGAAGCAGCATTTGTCAGTGTGCATTATTAACTGAAAAAAGCTAATAAATAAATAAAAACCACAGTCTGATAATATCTGGAGAAACATTTTCTCAATGAATATATACAAACTGATTATTTTCAAATTTAGTCAAAGCAGAGAGATCTGCAGAAGAACTGATTTACATCTTGTGATTTACACAGTTTTCACTGTTTAAAATTTTCAGCAAGCAAAGACTCAATTATTCAAATTAATTCAATATATTTCCCCAAAAAACTAATTTCATTGCTTTCCCACACAAGACTTGTCAAACTGGATGTTTTTAAAGAAATGCATCGTATGATAAGTCTTTTTTTTTTTTTTTGGCATAAACATGTTCATAAAGCTCTCCCCACAATGAAAATAAGTGATTGATTAATAAAAACCTACTGTTTGGTTGTACTGTGGCCTTATATGTTACTTTAGGTCATTAATATTTGTCATTTCTTCTTTTTATTTGTGTATTAGTGGGAGTTTGTTCCACAGCATTGGAGTTAAAACAGTAGGAGCAGAGTCAAATGTATCATAAACCAGGACTGTTGAACCTGAAACATTTTATTAATTAGTCTGACAGTTCTTAGAGCAGGATAAAGGGTTAAGACTTCTGGGATATAAAGTAGAGCCAGACCATGTACAGTACAAGTAACCAAGAAATAAACACTTTAGGCTACAAACTGTACATGCACAGTTACTATGATAAAAGAGTAGTTACAGCTCACATCCTGAGTATCCTGCCTTTTTTCATGTTAACTGACGATTGTTGTATCTGGATGCTAATGTGTGTGTCTAGATGTCAGTGTGTATCTGGATGTTGGTGGATATCTGGATGTTGGATGTGTATCTGGACTTTAGTGTGTATCTAGATGTTAGTGTATATTGGATGTCAGTGTGTATGTGGATGATGGTGCATTCAGTGTCTATGTGTATGTCGGTGCGTCGGGTGTTTGTGTGTATGTGGATGATGGTGTGTTCAGTGTCTATGTGTATGTCGGTGCATTCGGTGTCGGTGTGTATGTGTATGTCGGTGCGTTGGGTGTCGGTGTGTATGTGGATGATGGTGCGTTCAGTGTCTGTATGTCGGTGCGTTGGGTGTCAGTGTGTATGTGGATGATGGCGCGTTCAGTGTCTGTGTATATTGGTGCGTTGGGTGTCGGTATGTATGTGTATATCGGTGCGTTGGGTGTCAGTGTGTATGTGGATGGTGGTGCGTTCAGTGTCTGTTGGTGCGTTGGGTGTCGGTGTGTATGTGTATATTGGTGCGTTGGGTATCGGTGTGTATGTGGATGATGGTGCGTTCAGTGTCTGTATGTCGGTGCGTTGAGTGTCAGTGTGTATGTGGATGGTGGTGCGTTCAGTGTCTGTGTATGTCGGTGCGTTGGGTGTCGGTATGTATGTGTATGTCGGGGCATTCAGTGTCAGTGTGTATGTGGATGATGGTGCGTTCAGTGGATGATGGTGCGTTCAGTGTCTGTATGTCGGTGCGTTAAGTGTCGGTGTGTATGTGGATGGTGGTGCGTTCAGTGTCTGTGTATGTCGGTGCGTTGGGTGTCGGTATGTATGTGTATGTCGGGGCGTTCGGTGTCAGTGTGTATGTGGATGATGGTGCGTTCAGTGGATGGTGGTGCGTTCAGTGTCTGCGTATGTTGGTGCGTTTGGTGTCAGTGTGTATGTGTATATCGGTGCGTTGGGTGTCAGTGTGTATGTGTATATCGGTGCGTTGGGTGTCAGTGTGTATGTGGATGATGGTGCGTTCGGTGTCTGTGTGTGTTGGTGTGTATGTGGATGGTGGTGCGTTCAGTGTGTGTGTGTATGTCGGTGCGTTGGTGTGCCGCTGGGCGTGGGTCCTTTCAGCTCACAGATAAGGGCAGAGCAGGAGGTGATCAGAGGCGCTGTGTGATAAGGCTGAACACTGTGTGAGGTACACACTGCCTTTGACTGGACGTAGGAGGTAGAGCTGCTGTTATCAGAGCTGCACTGTCCTGTAGGCCCACACAAAAGAAGTCATTTACATCACAACACATGATTTATACCGCAGACAGTAAACACACCGCAGGGACTGTTAATGCCCACTAAAGCATCAGGAGGCTGAGGAGGGTTGCGTCTCTGAACATGGATACGACGTCTGACACCGTGTCACTCAAGATTTGATCCTTTTTTCTTTTCTGCTGGAGTCTGTTTCATTTTACAACAGAGCTCATCTGGTTTCAGCTGCAAAGAGCGAGCTGCACGCAGGTCTATAAGTATTTAATAAAACAAATTAAACACGACCCAACTTAAGGTAGACTCTTTAGTTGGATATTTTTGGAGAATTGTCGATGTCAGATGCAGCCCTTCAGATGTAGATGATGGTGAGGACACAAATGCACAAATTATGAGAACCTTAGTCAATATTTTTTTCTTGAGTGTTTTTGTTCCACTTTATGCATGAAAAAAACAATGCATTTGATTTTTTTTTTTTTTTATGAACATATTTTTCCATGGAGTTACAAAAATGTCCACTCAGCTGGCCACCATTCATTTAAGTTTTGAAGCAAAGAAACATTTATTTAAAAATCATCATCAGAAAGTGATATACTGTGTGAAAACTATGAAATAAAAGCATTTTTAATGCTGCTAATTGCTAAACCGCTACTGTTTTCTCACATTTTATCACACTCTAATATTAGTTATTACTCATTTCATGGAGATAATATCCTCCTGAGACCCAGGAAATGGACAGTTTTAGCTTTTTTACTTTAAAATTTGTCTTGATTGGAAACTGCATAATGCAACAGTTTTGTTCAGATACATTTAAAAAAAAAATTATTTATTGATTGATTTTTTTAATGGAATGTCCTTTGCAATGCACAGCATTTTTATAGTAAAACTGTCAAACTTTTGTCCCCTACAGAGGACAAAAATGCATTGCTGGGTCTCAGGAGGATATGCAAAAAAAAAAAAAAAAAGGGTTTGTTTATTGCAGTCACACTAAAACATGTTACTGCAGATCAGGTTTATGAAGAACAGCAAAGTTACAGTAATTGTATGTATTGCAGTGTTTTGGATGCTGCATAAGAGTCCTGATATGGAACTAAAACAACAAAACCCATGAATAAACAATAGAGCAGCAGTAGAATAGCTGTCCACTGGAGTGACCAGTATGCATGAAAGGGTTAATAGATCAGATATGGGTCACATATGGGCAAAAAAATCCGATTTGGGTCACATTTGCCTGATGTTTGAACGTAGCCTAAAAACTCATGTCTGTAGATATGAGAAGAGTCACTTTTAGTCTTTCTTCAAGAGTTTGGAAAGAATCATTTCTGTTTTAGTAACATTTCAAAGTTAGCTTCAAATTGTGTGTTGAAATGTTATGGAACAGACCTGCTCAGATGTGGTTCTTGTGCACTGGAGTCACATTTTATTGAAATAGTGTTGGGGTTTTATATTTCTGTTTCAGTAGATGTTAATACAGTCATTACATAAATTCTTTCAGCTCCATTCCATACTTTGTTTAAAAAGTGTTTTATGTAATGCTTCTCCAACAGCTGTGGCTGCTCTTCACATTCCTCCAGACCTATAAATACAGACGCAAAACATGAACGATCCTCGACCCTTTGGAACTCACTGAAGATTTTCATCGGAGGCGGCTTCCTTTACTTCTTCAGCGAGTATCTGCTAAAGCACTCACAGAAGAAAGGGTCAAACATCCTTTCTGAGGAAACATTCCATGATCCGCACAGCTGAATGTTAAGGACCGAAGCGGCGATATAGTTTAATTTCCTCTTGACACGTTCTACATGCTGTTACACAACATCTGATGAATAGCGCGTTGATACACAAATGCGAGGCCGTCCTTCCCCAGAAAACATTCCTGTCACACCGTGTCCTGTTCACATTCACTGTTCTCTGTAGACAACCACTTGTGATTTTCCACTGTGTTATTTTTTATTTTTTTTTTGTGTGTTTTGTTTTGTTCAGCCCTCACCTGCGTTTCAAGAATTTGACCCTCATCTCGATGCACGGTTTCCCCGGCGACTACAACCACGAGGACGCCGGCTTTCTGTCCACAAGGTGAATGTATGCAACAACATGCGACCGAACAACAGAGGACCTTCTGAATCACTTCCACAAGGAAGAGAATGTAATGCAATGGCATCTTACACTGAATAACAGGAGATCTACTCTTACATTAAAGACTATGTACTAGCCCTTATGCCCTCCTTAAATTTACTACCCTCTGGTTACCTCTGGGGCAAAAATTTACATGCACAAAAAACTGCTTTTAAATCATCATACATCAATTTATTTGTTTATTTTACTTTTTTTAATGTAAATCTTTTAAACAACTTCAGCCCTGCTCAAAACTATCAAACATTCAAACAATTGTCAGGATTTTAACCCTTTAAATGCCAGTTTAATTATTGTTACCCCACCCCCCGAAGGGGAGGCAAGGGGTATTGTTACCTCTGTTAAGGTGGTTATGTTTTCATCTGGGTTTGTTTGTTTGTTTGTTTGACTGTTAGCAAGATAACTCAAAAAGTTATGGAAGGATTTTTATGAAATTTTCAGGAAATGTTGATACTGGCACAAGGAACAAAGGATAAAATTTTGGTGGTGATCGGGGTGGGGGTGGGGGTGATCTGCTTTGGCAGAGTTCTGCGCTCTCCGAGTGCTTTTCTAGTTTTTGGTTCGGTTTGTTTCTTTGTTTGTTTAACACTTTAGCAGCAAAACTATTGGTTGAATTCATACCAAATTTGGTTTATAGATTGCCAGTGACCCAGAATAGATGTGATTACATTTTGGGGAAAGTAGGTCAAAGTTCAAATTTTTAATGAATTTTTAATTTTTTTTTTTTTTTTCCCCCCATTTACTTTTAATGGCCGAACTTTGTCTATGCTGTCTATGTCTATGCTGTCATCAGCACACGCATAGACATGATGACATGAGCTGGATCGATGCCAAAATAAGCTACAATACATGCGAGGGGCGGGGTTTGTTGTGCCTGGCACCACTTGTTATTATTTGAGTTCTGAATGATTTTTTTTTTTTTTTTACAAAAAAAAAACCCCAAAACAAAACACAAAAAATTTCATATTTTCTGTATAATAAATAGGAAGGGAATGGGATATTGTTTGTGAATAGAGCCTTGGATCCGTCAAACATTAGCAACAAAATTAATTTGATGGCATTAGTATTTTTTCTGTAGTCATGCAACACCCGCTTTATAAAAACTTGTGGAAACCTCTTCTTGGTGGTTCTTCTAGGTTCAACTGGACTAGTTTTGCTCTTTTGAAAACATTTTAACTCTCGTCCAAGAGACTCCGAACTCAAGAAGTCTTCTGGCAAAACGTTTTCAAAAGAGCAGAACTAGTCCAGTTGAATCTAGAAGAACTACCAAGAAGAATGATGACCTGTGAAACGTAGACAGCCTGTGGACACCTGTTTTCAGTTACTGTGATTCTCAACAGCCCACAGAAAAGCCCCCCCCCCCCACTGTCATGTTTTAGTTTGCCCTGCCCTTGGTAAAATTCCCACCAAAGGTTTTCCAGTTGAATGCGTCTCTCTCCATCTTACGGCTTGACATCTTCCTGTAGTCACGGTTACAGCAGCAGAGACCTGGCCCTGGTCCCTCTGCGATCCCACATCAGCGTCATCACCGGGAAGATGGTGGGTCTGTGCAGGAAGTCCAAACGCATCCTGGTGTCCAACGGCAAGAGAGTCCCCTATGACTTCCTGGTCCTGTGCACAGGCCTGCAGTATCAGGTGAGGAAATGAAACGCAGGCATGTACATGTCACAGTGTAGAAGTCATCACTAAATAAGACCTGCGTGAAGATGTGGAGTCATTACAGAGACAGCTGATGTAGTTGAATCATCATTACCTATGTCAGGAAAACATTTTGTTTTCCTGACATATACTCAAACATGTTACCATATGCATCCACATGCTAGTTCTCCAGGCCATACTATCTAACCAAGACAGTTTTTCATTGATCATGATCATATACTTACGTTGAGATTTAAGGTTGTACTTGTACTTTACATGAGTATTTTCAGGATTTTCCATGACTTTATCCTCCTACTGCACCACATTTCACAGACAAATGCTGTTTATTATACTCCACTCCATTTATCTGACAGATTTAATTCATTTTTACAGTTTTGGTGTAATTAGTGATTTATTCCGAACATGCAATGAAATTTAACATATACACGAACAGCAAAAGATACATAATAACACAATTATCAACAATCCTAACAATCTTAGACAGAAGAACAGCACAATAGTTCCATTTACATGCCCGAAAAGGGGTGGGAAGAAGTGCAGCTTATTTAATCCCACCCCTTTTCCATAAAATATTATTAATAATATATTATCCCTCTTCCTTTTACATTACTCTTGTATATTTATGTATCTGTTCACACTCACATACTCATTCATCCATATTCACATACATATGTTATACCCACAACATACAAGTACACATATATAATCTTTTTCCTTTTCGTTTTCTTCTTATCCAGTGAAAACCAAATCCAAATGTGTTGATTTCAATCACCGTGATTTTATAGAATGTGATATCCCACTGATGAGCTCAACCTCAAACGGAAGTAAATGTAGCTGCCCAGTGGTGTTAATTACTTTCACTTTCACTTTTTTTTTTTTTTTTTTTTTACACAGCTGCCTATTTTCTCTCTCTGACTCACTGTTTTGTTCAAAAACAAAGCCTTTTAATCTTTTGTAAGCTAACGTTAATATCAGATGTGATTGGCTTGCTCTTGCCATGTGATGCTACAGGTGCCCAGTCCCACTGGCGATGTGGGCCAGTCGGTCCCAAACCTGCAGCTGCAGGCTCAGTGGACTCACCGCACATACACCGGTCCCATCCCGTCCAACCTCTTCACCCTCAACGACCTCCATGACTGCAGGGCCGCCCAGCGCTGGATGTGCGCCAACTTTGTGGAGCTGCAGGGTACATCAGCTCACAGGACTCAGATAATCTGCTGGAGGATGGCCTTATTCAGCTGCTCTGTGCTGAAGGGTCGCCGTATAATTAGCAGCTAATTAGCTGCAGAAACATCTTTCGTGTGTGTGAATCAGGTCGGCCTCTCCCATCCATTTTCCATTATCATATCAGTTTCTGAGAGCCAGGCTTTTTCAGAGCTCGACCAAACACAGTGTCATTAAGCAAAATTAATCTGCTCTCTGAAGGAATTGTGCAGCTATCTAGAGTGAGGCTTTTGTACATACTAATTAGTTGATCCCACTCATAAAGGAAATCCATTAATAAATGCTAATTGCAGCGGTGGACTGCAGCAGATAGTGCGGTTTTTCCATATTTTGGCGACTGCTAAGAGATACAGAAGTCATGTCTCTGCTCTAGTGATGTGACTATTAAAACGGCAAAAAAGGGCAACAAAAGGAACATGAAATAAAATTGGTCAGTTTGATTTTTAACACAAATAGTGGATGGCTGAAGAAAGCCAGAGAGAATATGTACAGTAGTAGAATAAAGACAGCAGTAGAATATATATGTATATATGTATATATATGTGTATGTATATATGTATGTATATATATATGTATGTATATGTATATATATATATATGTATTTATATATATGTATGTATTTATATATATGTATATATATATATGTGTATATATATATGTATATATATATATATATATATATGTGTGTATATATATATGTATATATATGTGTATATATATATATATATATATATATATATATATATATATATATATATATATATATATAGCAATAGTATATATATAGCAGTAGAATATATACAGCAATAGTATATATATACCAGTAGAATATATACAGCAATAGTATATATATACCAGTAGAATAAAGACAGCAGTAGAATAGATACAGCAGTAGAATATATATACCAGTAGAATATATACAGCAGTAGAATATATACAGCAGTAGAATAAAGACAGCAGTAGAATATGTATACCAGTAGAATATATATACCAGTAGAATAAATACAGCAATAGTATATGTATACCAGTAAAATAAAGACAGCAGTAGAATAGATACAGCAGTAGAATATATATACCAGTAGAATATATACAGCTGTAGAATATATATACAGCAGTAAAATATATACAGCAGTAGAATATATATACAGCAGTAAAATATATACAGCAGTAGAATATATACCAGTAGAATATAATCAGCAGTAGAATATATATACCAGTAGAATAGATACAGCATTAAAATAAAGACAGCAGTAGAATATATATACCAGTAGAATAGATACAGCAGTAGAATACATACAGCAGTAGAATAAAGACAGCAGTAGAATATGTATACCAGTAGAATAGATACAGCAGTACAGTGGCTCTGTGGTTCAGCGTTCATTCAGCACCATGGACAGAGACACTAACAGCTCCAGTGTCCGTCACAGGTTTAGACCATGGTAGGAGATGGAGCTGTCCATGTACACGTCTGCTGAACTTCTGTTAACCATACGTCTTTTATGACATCTTTTTACTCTTGTCATGTGAGAAATTTTCTATGCTGTCGTTTCATCCATTAAGGTATTGACGTTGTGAGGATGCAGTGACATACAATCAAAATAATGGATAATGTAACTCAAATATATAAAATCTAATGCCTGTTTTGAAATTTGTACTATGAAGAGTCAAAATTACAATTGTTTTGTTAAAATATACAGGAAAAAAGAAAAAACTTGTCAAAAAAATAAACTCAAGTCCAGATGCCTTAACCTGTAAAGACCCAGTGCTACTTTAGTGAATTTTTCTGTAGATTTAACATTTCTAAAGTGATTTATCACCATTCATTATATTATCCTCTTGATTTTGCGTTTTTTTTCAGTGAATATCGTTGATTTTCCTATATTTAATTCACTGATCATGTAGATGTCCAATAAAGGTCACAGTAAATTCGAAGGCTATTATAACAAACTGAGAAAATTGAAGAAAAAAATTACTTTTTCAGCAAAGATATCAATAACTGAACGTAAAAACAAGTGTGTCCATCCACTGTCATTGATCCAACTCCATGGGTTTTACTGGTGAATCAATGTTGTAGAAGATGACGGTGTTTCCACGATAACTACGGGGCTTCTGAACGTCCAAATGGGTCATATGATGGCCATGAAAAGACGAATAACTGCTTTTTACACCAATTATTTACATGTACTGATAGGATTAGTTGATCAACAGGTATTAAACAGTTTAGATCAGTAGATGGTTTTGGTCACCAGCAGCTGTTTGGGTCTTTATGGGTTAAAACTACTAAAGATGTACATTAATGTCACAAACCCCTTCAAAGCAGTGTTTTCTGTTAGTTTAACCCATAAAAACCCAAACATCCACCAAAAGCATCTACTGATCTAAAACGTTAAATACCTGTTGATCCATTAATCCTATCAATATATGTAAATAATCGTCATAAAATGCAATTTGTCATCTTTCATGGTCATCAGATATGACCCATTTGGACGTTCAGAGGCTCTGTAGTTACCGTGGAAACGCCATCATCTTCCACAACATGGATTCACCATTAAAACCCATGGAGTCGGATCAGTGACAGTGGATGGAGACACTTGATTTATGCTCAGTTAATTATATATTTTGCTGAAAAGGTGACTTTTTCTTCAGTTTTCTCTGTTTTAATATAATAACCTTTGAGCTTACTTTGAGTTTACATGAACATCTAAATTTAAATTTTTTTTTAAATTTAACCTTTATTTAACCAGGAAATAGATCCCATTGAGATTAAGAACCTCTTTTTCAAGGGAGTCCTGGAATATAAGAAAATAATATAAGTATAATATAAGTAATATTAATATAATTAAATTAATATAAGTAATATAATATAATAATATTAATAACAGTCCTAAATATAAGAAAATACATGATTTACAGTGAAACATGCAAAATACAGAGGATATTATTATACTAAATGGTGAGAAATCACTTAAGAAAGGTTAAATACAGGGTGGGGAAGCAAAATTTACAATGAACATTTAGTTGTTTTTTCTCAGCAGGCACTACGTCAGTTGTTTTGAAACCAAACATATATTGATGTCATAATTATACCTAACACTATTATCCATACCTTTTCAGAAACTTTTGCCCATATGAGTAATCAGGAAAGCAAACGTCAAAGAGTGTGTGATTTGCTGAATGCACTCGTCACACCAAAGGAGATTTCAAAAATAGTTGGAGTGTCCATAAAGACTGTTTATAATGGAAAGAAGAGAATGACTATGAGCAAAACTATTACGACAAAGTCTGGAAGATACTATTAAAGAAGAATGGGAGAAGTTGTCACCTGAATATTTGAGGAACACTTGCGCAAGTTTCAGGAAGCGTGTGAAGGCAGTTATTGAGAAAGAAGGAGGACACATAGAATAAAAACATCGTCTATTTTGTAAATTTTCTTGTGGCAAATAAATTCTCATGACTTTCAAGAAACTAATTGGTCATACACTGTCTTTCAATCCCTGCCTCAAAATATTGTAAATTTTGCTTCCCCACCCTGTAGAGAGAACTTCATTTGGGTCCTGCCACAAAAGTAACACCGGGTCTTTATGGGCTAATATCTCCTGAAGCTCCCTGTTGTCTCTCCAGATAACGCCGTCGTCTATGGAAGCAGCGTTGACGTCTACACCACCGTGGAGGCCCTGCTGAGCCTCGGGGTCCGGGGGTCTCGCATCCATCTGGTCCTCCTGCCCTCCAAACCGGGCGTCTCCTGCTTCAGCGACCCCTCTGTGGATAAAGCTGTGACGGCAGCCCTGAAGACGGCAGAGGTTCACGTCCACCGTAACTGTCTCCTGGCCCAGATGAACGACGGCGAACACCCCGACCCCCTCAGGATGGTGTCATTCACCACCGACGCTGAGCTGCTCCGTCTGCAGTGTGGGGTGAGTGTCAACCAGTGACCAATTATCCGCTGGAGCATTACACCGCTTCCCCAGCCAGTGACTGTTTTTACTAAACAATAAACCTGTCCAAACAATGGTGCGGCGGCAGCCAGAGTCTGACACCGTGAAAGCAGGAGGATGTTTATTTTCCTCATGGAAGCTTCCTGTTTCTGTTGACAATAATACAATATTGGTTTGTTTCCCATTTTTATTGTTCATACTGTCATGGACTTGGCGGAGACGCTCATGTGTTATTTGTCCTCATATACTGTGTACAGACAGGTAGATTATGCAGTAGAGCTTGACTGATTTCGTCTTGATGGCCCATACTAGTTATTATATCCCCGAAATGGAGTTTTGGGGATATATGGTTTTACCCCGAACGCTGCCAGATACCCTTAAAGTTTTGGCGATAACGAGGACGGATTTGGCTGGATTTCTTCTCCCTTGATAACCAACATAGGGGACCCCTAGTGGAAGAAACCTATGGATTTCAGCTTCTCTATGAGTATTATAAGTCATCCACATGGGGGCGCTTTAGTTGAAAAATCAGTTTTTTGGACGTAAATGGTCAGCAAGGTTGTTATCGTTAACGAAAACTAACGAAATGACAAAAACTAGAATTGAAAAAGCATTTTCGTCAACTGAAATAAATAAAAACTGTAATTAACAGAAAAAAATAACTAACTGAAACTGTATTGTGTGCTCACAAAACTAACTAAAACGTATAAAAATCATGGATAAAATTCCCCTTGCTTTTGTCTTTGTCAACGTCAGATTGATACGAAAGCGATTTATTTCGCTCGAGCAGTTTTAGCTAGCGGCACCATATGGTACTTCACAGTCCGTCACTTCTCGTCACTTGACGTTTAGAGACGGTTCCTTGTCCCCACTCTACCCGGAAACACGGAGACTAAAGTTAGGAGAAAGCAGCAGAGTCCTGTCTGGGATTTATTTGAATAGGACGGTGAAGAAGATAATAGATACGACAAAACTAAAATTAATACTAAAACTAAGCATTTAGAAAAAAATGAAAACTAATAAAAACTAGCAAACCTGCTCTAAAAACGAATTAAAAGTAACTGAATTAGAGAAAAAAAAAAGTCAAAACTAAACAAAACTAAACTATGATGAAAAATCCAAAACTATTATAACCTTGATGGTTGGTACTTATATAGCACCTTTTCACACTTTCATGTAGAGCTGCACAATACAAGGTGTATAAAAAACCCCCAAAACTATACATTTAGAAAAATTACTCCCAGTTCCGCATTTGATAATTTCTGGAATTTTCTTTTATGGACATCGGTAGGTAGGGGATTGGTGGATATTTGCCCAAATTTACAGACCCAGGTTTTCATGCATGAGTGAGCCGGGGAAAATTGCGCAATCCAAGTTAAAACTGGTTTACGTGAAGTAGCGGTGGGATTTAAATCCAATCAAAGGTCATGGGAGGGAACAATGGGTATCCGTCTTGTTTTCCATAAAATTGCCAGGTTACATCTACAGTTAGCTACAGTTAGGGTTAACCCTAACCCTAACTTGGCCTGTCCTCAGTGACATTTTCAGGCCTAAACAAGTTGAATTAACTTTGAAAGGCAGGAACAGCTGCCATGGGTAAAGAAATGAAATTGACATGGTGGCCAATGTGTTAATGCTGTAACCTGGCAATTTTGTGGAGAACAAGATGGATACCCATTGGCCCCTCCCATGACCTTTGATTGGATTTAAATCCTACCGCTACTTGGCGCAAACCAGTTTTAACTTGGAATGCGCAATTTGCCCCTGCTCACTCATGCATGAAAACCTGGGTCTGTAAATTTGGATTATTAAAAAATGTGGAATGCAGACATGCCTATGTTCTATATATAGATAAAGAAAATTCAGAAAAACTTGACATATCAATTTAGGAAACAAGGATAAGATAAAAAAAAAAGTAAATATAAATAAGTGTAATGGAAACAGATTCAGCAAGTAAATGATGACTAAAGGTAATCAAATGCATATTTAATGAGAAGACTACAACGTTCACTGAATTAATGCAAACACACACTGAAATCATATACAGCTTTAGATGGTCAGAACAACAGAACGGCACCATATGTCACTTGTTTTACACTACAAACAAAACGTTAAGGATATTTCTTTTTTTTTTTTCATTTTTGCCATTTGTAAATAAAACTGTCTGGTCTTTTAAAAAATGTTTCAATTCGCGCACAAAAAAGTAAAAAGCGCCGTGCAAGAATCCCAACTGAAAAAAATTGCCCAAAAATTAAAAATATCCTTAACTTTTTGTTTTGTATTGTATAATCCAGACCAGAAATTCAGTTCAGAGACTCAAACTAAAATCAGACTGAGGTTTTTAGATTAAAGGCTATCCCTAATGTCCGTCACCAGCTCTTTTAAGTATTACACTAATAGCAGACATTTACACTGTGTATTGTTATAGTATTTGATCGAAACGTGCATCAGTTAGCGTTGTCTTTTGCTGTTTTTCTGAAAATTCTGCATAACTTTGTGACTCATTTCGATTAAAACCCACCCGGTGATGTTGGTTGTCGTTCTTTCTCTCAGGTGTTCATTAACCTCTCCACTAAAGGAGTCGACCACGATGCCTTCAGGAGCATCACCAAATCCCACCTGGTGTTCGACTACAGACTCGTCATAAACTCCTCCTTCCACACTTACGACGAGGCCATCTTGGGCGCCGGGCCTCTCACCAAATTCTCCCGCCGCTACTACTCAGATGAGTGGACTCACGCCAACTTCAACTCCAGAGAGGTGGGGCAGGCGCTGGCCGTGGAGATGCTGCCGATGTTCGACCCAACGCTGAAGCCGGCCGACGAGACAGCTGACACGGACCGCCTCATCCCCATTTACAAAGACGCCAAGATTCAAGGTACATCAGAACATTAAAAAATGCAAAAAAATTATAATAAAAAAAAAAAAAAAAAACCAGACATCAAAACATCAGGTGACCTTGAATGTCCTGAAAGGCACCTATAAATAAAATGTTGTATTCTTATTTTTCTGAGTCATTTCTTGACTAGATAGATACAGTCTACTCTCGTTAAACCGCCCGCTGTTATACCGCCATTTCCGCCTATCGCCATCCGCCAGCCCAGTTCCATGCACAAACAACACTTATACCATTGATTTCCCGACCGTTATACCGCCAGCGTGATTGCCATCGAGTACACACAAATTTTAACAATGCACTGAAACAAACGCGCCAGACGCTGATCGCGACAAGCTACGAGTAGGTCTACGGAATGTCCACCGTTCATTTATCGCAGAACACTCAGTAGGTCAGGATGTCGGGAAGAGGACGTGGGATTAAGCCAAAGCCTCAAGATGATGGGGTGTCATTTCCCAACACGGTATAATAATGCTTAAAATGTTTCCCCACTTTAAATGATCCCTTACAACATAACAGAATCAAGATTTATTTAGAAACGCAATTAGAACGGGTTAACGGAGGCAGCATAGACATCATATAGTAAAGACATGCACATTATGGACGCAACCCGTTGTAACGCCATTTTTGCTATACCGCCAATTTGGCCGTGAACGGAAGTTGGCGGTATAACGAAAGTAGACTGTAGATAGATAGATAGATAGATAGATAGATAGATAGATAATGGGGAAAAAATGTTAGATTGATTTAAAAAGTGGATCAGTAGATGAAACGACAAAGAACATGAACAAGAACAATATGGAACGAATGAATACGGGATTAAGAGACTGAGGAGTGGAGGAAAAAAGTCCACTCCTTCTCCTCCTTCTCCTTCTCCTTCTTCGTCTCCTCCTTCTCCTCCCTCTCCTCCTTCTTCAGTGTTAGATTGATTAAAAAAGTTAACAAAATGAGAAAAAAAGTGAAAAAAAAATTTAAAAAACA